>NC_039264.1:9004615-9304615 GCF_003368295.1 Carassius auratus | reverse complement strand
TATTAGTTTTTTTAATAACTTTAGTTTTCGTTTTAATTTTAATTTACATTTTAGTGATGTTGTTTTATGTAGCTTTTAAAAAAATAGCTTTATTTTTAGTTTGTGACGAGTACAAGTTAAATTTATTTGGCCTCATATTATAAATTATTATCGGTTAGCGGTGCATTCCTAGTTAACATGAACAATTACATTGTTTTAATTTATCAATAATGTTTAATATCTAATTTGATTAAAAATATTTTTCTTTTTTTATTTTATTTTTTTATAAAGGAGTATATTCAATAGCATGTTCATTTTTCTGATATCGGTGCTGATGATATTAATGTTGTAATAATTGTAGTAGCTGTATCCATAACTGTTGCAAGTGTTTTTTTCTTATTAGGTAATTAGCGTGCCCAATGTATTAACATGCAACACAACACTGGCAATTAAAAGAGCAGTGACGGCGCGCTGACAGATGAGTTAACAGTCTGTCCTGGGGACCAGATGTTGCAGGCCCTCGGGAGATCGAAAAATCCTAGAAGAGCCATGACAGAGCGGAGCTCCGCAGGCTCTCTGGTTTTTAATGAACTTGGTGACAGTCTCAGCATCTGATGAATATTGTGAAACATGTAATCCAGAAAATGTGTCCGTTTAGATCAAATGGAACAGATCTATATTTTCACGTATACAATACTGCAGTTTTTAACTCAAGTTGGTGTACGCCTTGAGCTACAATATATCAGCTTTTGACGATTACAGGTTTTTTTTTTATCATCCAATTAGTGTTGTTCAGGAGTTTTGCTGTGGATTGTATACTGTATGCATGTGAGGTCTTGATTCGAGTGTGTGTTCGCACTGTGACACAGTTAATAACTGGTCTTCAATACGATCACACACAGTGCTGGCATGCATTATGCATGAACAAGATTAATCTGTCTTGGTGCTTGCGAAGCATAGAGAACACTTCAGCCCTTCTTCCTCTCTCTCTTTCTCCCTTTCTTTTCCTCCTCTCAGGCACCTTTTATTTTGCTGCTGCAAGGTTGGCTGTTGTGATCAGGCTAATGCTGCAGTTTGTCAATTTCAATTACGGCCCCCTTTGAACTGCACCGATTCCAGCCAGGGAAGAAATAGGGGAGGTAATATTCCTACTGTCAATCACCTGCGATTTTTCTGCCTTGCCTTTTCCCTCGTTTCTAATTTTAACCTCCTCCACTCTGAGTTCCATTGCAGGAAGGTTAAAGGGGTTAGTGGAAGTTCTATATGTAGACATAGCATTCTTATTGCAAAGATACTACCTTTTATATTTAAAGAAACTTAAGTGTAAAAAGGAGTCCTCTTGGCTGACATTGTAAGTAGGGATACACAATTTATTGGTATCATACCAGGTTTTGGCTGATATAAGAGATTTTTTTTTCATTGGACAAATATGTAGTTCTCATTGCAAAGCTATTTCCTAAGTACACCTAGTATATTTCTAAAAACAAATCTGTAAAAATGAGTAATCTTGGCTGGCATAATATACAGGTGCATCAAAAAAATTAGGATATCATGGAAAAGGTCTTTATTTTTTTTTGTCATTTAATAAAAAAAAAAAAAAAACTTATATTCTAGATTCATTGCACACAAACTGAAATATTTCAAGAGTTTTTTTTTTTTTTGATTCTGATGGTTACGACTTACAGTTTAGGAAAATAAAAAATTCAGTATCTCAAAAATGTGTAATTTTTTTCAAAGATCAATCAAAAAATGATTTACAAAACATAGAAGTTAAAGATCACCAAAGCTGGTTAAATTATGCACGCAATTCTTGGTTGAGGCTCCTTTTGGATGAATTACTGCTTCAGTGCGGCGTGGCATGGAGGTGATCAGCCTGTGACACTGCTGAGGCATTATTGAATGTCGTTTTTTAGGAACTCTCAAAATATTAATTTTTATACTTTAGATTATAATGATTCGATGCAATCTTATTAATTTTTTTTTAAAAAATACATTTATTTAGACTATATTGTCGAATTTTGTTTTCAACTGTTTATCAGCCATAATAACATGAAAATATTTGTCGGCTTATCGGCCAGAGTTTAAATTTTGCTAAAGCCCTATAACTTTGTCATCAGAACATTAAATTAATCCGTATGAATTAGAAACATAAATTCAACTCCGAATCAGTTCACTCCAGTATCCATTTATTATAGTTTATTTGTAGCATTTAAAACAATTAAAGTTCGGTGTTGATTTTAAATATTTTTCATGCAAGTCTTCCGTTTCCTGTTTTATGTAGCTAAACTGGTTATTATGGTCTGTCCAGCTTAACGACGACGGTCAACATCTTTTTTTCATCTTCCCCAGCTGAACAGCATGAGATCATGTAATCGTTTCGGCAGACTGCGGCTTGACCTCTTTCTTTAGATTACAGCACCAGGAGCTGACAGAGCAGATTCAGAACCCTGTAGGAGCATCTACGGCTCCACTTGGAGCAGATTTGGCTTTTGATAGCACGTCACACCACTTACTCTCTCATACTCTCTCCCTCCTGGTGTCACATCCGAGAAATGGGTCAGCTCACTCCGGGTGGGGCTCCTGTTGTCAGAACGGCACAAGATCGGCGCCGACTGCCTTAGAACCCAGTGGGAGGCCCGGCACAAACTTCAGAGGCTCGCGCGCACTGTGCACCCACTGCAGAAGGTTCTAGAGTGACAGAGCGAGCCGACGCGCCTGTCTCGCTCACTGTGCCTCCACACCAGCTTGTCATGCCGCAGCTCTCAGTCCGGCTTGCACTAATGTTGTCTGCTGTCATCTCAGATTTCAGAGCGACTCAGTCTGTTCTTGAGGGAGACTCTGCTTTGAGCTCATAGCCCCGGCGTGGCAGTGACCGAACCGAGAGTTCTGGGATGCGCTGGTACAGTACTGCCTGTCATTCCAGAGCAGTAACGAAATGAGCGAAGGCCCTGTGAGCTTCAGGGTGGAAAGGACACATCTGTTGATTCCCCTTTGTGACAGCTCATTTGATGGGACCAATTCACACAAGGCTGCATGTCAAAATGTACTAAGCGTATGAGAACGAAGACATATTTTAGACCCTTGTGTTTTTATTTTTTTAGTGTGATACTAGGTGACACCCCAGCTATAACCTTTCCAGAACATTTTTTAAATTGCATATGACGAGTTCATTTGCAAAAATGGATAACTTCATTTATAACAGTTTTCAAAAATCATGTTTTTTCGTTGTGCGTTCCAGTTAATCTCAATCTGCAGTTGGGTTATTTTGATTAGGTTAAAAAATAACTAAGAAATACAGCTAACTAACAAAATAAAGACAACACAATCAAAAAACTGTATGTTTTTGCAAATAAAATCTTCATATACTTTTAGTTATAAAGAATATACATTTAATTTCATGTAAAATCTTATTTGTAATATCAGTTTTTCATACTGTACTGTGATGCTTAGATTTACATGAATTATTTTACACAATTGATTTTAGTTTTGTTAGATAATTTAATGTGACTATTTTTTTAACATTTTAATCAGAATTTGATTTATTTACAGTATATACGGTAGTTCCAATATTGGTCATCACTAATAATTTAATAACATTATAAAATCTAAAAAATGCCATCCATTTTTCATTCTGTACATTTTGTCTTGATGCCTAAATTCACTTGTAGCGTTTTAAATAATTATAGTTTTTTAGTCTTATTTTAAATGTTTTATTGTTTAAGTTTTAAGTAAAAATGTAGGATAAAATTTCAGAGTTTATTGGTTATCAGAAATCTTTCAGATACCTTTAAAATTATCATTTCAATAACACTGTTATATAATCTTTAGTAAACCTCAAAATAATTGTCCAGCTTTCATATTGTACAGTATAATATTGTTATGCCTAAATTTACTGGACTTTTTTTTTTTTGCATTGTTTTTAATGTTTTGTTAAAGTTTCATTATTTTAGGTTTCTTTTTTTAATGCTTTGTTTTTCTTATATATTTTTTTGTAGAATATTCGAAATGTACTGCTTATCAGCCATAACTTTTGGATAGATTTTTTAAAATGACTAATAATTTAAAAACACTGTTAAAATGTCATCTTATTATAGACATATCATTATAGTCAAATGTCATCTTATATCAGTTTTTTTTTCATACTGTGATGCCTAAATTCATGGTTTAAAATTAATTCTAGTTTTTAGTGTTATTTTTAAACAACACTGTACGTTTACTTTAATCTTTCATGTGTTATTTTTCAAAATATACATAAAAAGTATTTATACTTCAGGATCTTCAAAATGAGTACCAGTTTTTCATACTGTATATTGAGTGCTGTGATGCCTAAATGAATTTTTTCTATTCAAAATCTTCATTTATTAATTCCCTGGGAACTGAACCACACAGTAACTTTTGCATTTCTAGTGAGCGCCTTGCTCTACTAGTTCAGTTCCACACAAGGATGCTCATGTCTGTCTAATAAACTCCCAGCCATGCTGAAGATCCCTCTGATCAATGTCCCTGAAGGTCAGTGGTTTTATCTTTCTTCAAGAGCCAGGACAAATCTGACCGGCCTCCTGTCATTTGCGAGCGCACATCTAGTCAACAGCAGCGTTCGGAGCAAACCCTGTGGTGAGGTTTACTCAGGCTTCTGCCATGGATGTAATCAGATTGCATCCCTTTGTTTATCCCTCTCTCCGGGTCTCTGGTCTGCTCTGGACGCTTTTGCAGAGCCTCACAGATGTTTAGTGGCCACATTACCATTCGCAGCCTGTATCTCTGGCTTTATTTATGAATACCATTTGTCACTAACTCGCAGTTTATGAGGCAGCATTTCATTTTCATGCACGCTGCGCGATGCTAGAGTAATGGGGGTGAGAGAGAGGGAAGGAGCAACAGTGAAACAGTCCGCTGAACTCAATCATGCACTATGCTGTGATTAACCCCATACTGAGACTAAATTACAGCTTTGAGTCTTTGTGTTGCTCTTGCAAAAAAACGCCAATATGGCACTTGCTATAAAAAGGCGGCTTTTGTATAATTCCCACTGAAGGTCGTCACTGTGCAAAGGTCAGAGTTCGCCTTAGGATATGGTGTGACATTCGAGTTTATTACTAGGGTTTCAGAGATTGAGAAGTTATGGCCGCTCTCATTAACTGAGAACAGTAGCTTCTGGTGTGATATATTCATGTTATGCTATTTTTACTCTTTTACATGAGTAAAAATGTGTTTGTGAGTTTGTGTGCATTTATCATTTATTTGAATGAAATGTGTGTACGTAAATGTAACTGATAATATCGGTCTGGTATATACAAACATTCATTATTAATCAACCGAAAATCTCAGTTAAATTATCTAGGGCTGTCAAATGATTAATCACGATTAATCGCATCGGAAATAAAAGTTTGCTTGCATAATACATGTGATCCTGCACCACAAAACCAGTCGATTTTTTTTTTATTTGAGCATCTGAAAGCTTAATATATAAGCTTTTTATTGTTGTATGGTTTGTAATGGTGGCAGAGATACGACTATTTTGAAAATCTGGAATCTTGAGAGTAGCAAAAAATCGAAAATATTGAGAAAATCGCCTTAAACGTTGGCTAAATGATAGACAGTTAGACAGCCTGTCCTCAAAGCATTTCACATGCACAAATACACAATGTACAGACAATGAATTGTAGTGCTCACAGTTTTCTTGATTGTATACTTGAAGATGGCCACTTCTCTGTGCATTTGCTTGGATCAAGTCTCTCCAGAGAAGACCCCTCAGTGCTTCTGCAGACTTCTTCTGGGCAAACGATTACATAAAGGACTGTAGAAATGGTCAAAAGTGTACATACACCTTATAGTCAACATTGTATGGCTCTTTGGTGGACAAAGTCTGCCACAAGCTGCTCTAAGGCTTGTTGAAATGTTTGTCTTACACGTGTCCTCAGACTTCTCCACTCCCACTGAACATCATCTGTCTGGCATCCATCTCTGAGCCAAACAAAGCACACCGTTATAAATGATAAACATCTAATGATCAAATGGGGCATTGGAGTAACATCTTACCTTTGCAGTACTTATAAGAACCTGCTCACTGCCGTAATCTAGTAGAACGTCTTCATTTTCTGGTCTTGGTTAACAATGTTGAAACAGTCAGTCAGTTGCAGTATATGCTGGACACTGGCTGTCTTTATATAGCGAAGCGAGCATGAAGGGCCTCAACAGCAACAGAAATGATGCTTCCGCATGTGTTCGTGCTTGCCTGATTAATCCATCAAGAAGATTTTATGTCTTTATTACAAAAAAAGAAAAGAAAAAAAGAACAAGGTCACCACTTCCAGATATGCTGCGGTAACCTTCATGGGAAATGGCCTTTACAGCCTCGTTCTTCTCCTGTATAAACAGAAACTGATGAAGCAGCTTACACAAACGGGTGTGCCGTGTTCTGTGCTATTCAGCAAGAACTGATCTGGATCATGTCGAGGGAGAAATGGCAGAAAAGAAGGCTGCGTTATTCATAGCACGTGTGGTGAAGAGAAAAAGGAACCCAAGGTTATGATAAATATTACATATTTGTTTATTTTTTTAATGCGTTTTGTTTTATTTTGTATTTATTTATATACGTTTTGTGGTTGTATTTATTTTTCATTTTGTTTAGTTTCATGTTTTTGTTTTTTGCTTATTTATATATGCTTTGTTTTTGTATTTTTTTGTTTCGTTTTGAACCCCGGACTCTTTACGATTATTCGGTTGCCGTCAGGCTTTATTCTGCTAGCCCTTTAACAGATTCTCATGCGCGGTGTGAACAGGTGGAGGGAGGTGGAAACCTGTCCTTCCCTCTCTCGCATTAGTTGACAAATGATGCCTTTAATTAGCCCCGACACACGCTGTTAATTGAATGCACCTTATTACATCTCAGCCTGTCAGAGACGTTTCCACAGTCACCGTCTGATGTTGCCACTGCGTGAAATCCACCGATCTGTTCACTCACAACTTGACGGGAAAGTCAACAGCGTAATATTCTGCTCATTTAGCTGCTTTATGACAGGCTTGTGCAGCGAAACTACACTTCCCATGATGCTGTGTGGCAGAAAACTCATCCTGTAGTCAGTTCGGTCCAGATTAGATGCTTTTAAGTGGAGTTTCAGCGCTGTTTTGCATCTCTAGAGTCTGTGCATGTACTCCATCATGTGACTGGAACGCTGTCTGTATATGACTTGTTAATTCGATTTGCTGTTCGGCTTTGAAGAGCGCGCTGTGCTGAGTAAGACACTTTCCCGCGCTTCTCAATCCGTCTCAGCTCTGTAAACACTTCACACAAGGTTATTCCTTTACTCAAGGACCCTTCTTAGAGTCTTCTTAACAAAATACACACAGTGCTCTCTCCTCCACTGTCCTCAGTCAAGCTCTACCTTCAAGTTTGTGCTGGAGCTGCAGCGAGCATTGATTGAGATCAAAGGGTGTAGAGAAAGTGACCATCATATGATTAGTAATTGAGTTTTTCCAGTCCAGGCTACATGTATGACAGGACCTCATCTGTATCTCATCTGTTCAAATCACTGATAGGATCACCATCTATCGTGGTGGATCATATCTGTCTGTCTATCAAATGTCTAAAAAAAAACTGAATGTTACGGTGAGCTACACTGAAATATATTTGGTGTAGAAATGATGTTCGATGTTAATTTCAAGCAAGTAGCATTACGTTTAACATCAAATTTTAAAATTGAAAGACTGGAATTAGTAGTTACATGGAAAACACACTCCATTAAAAACAAAAATAATAATATAATAAAATATCAGTTTCTTTATGACTAATAATTATCTAATAATAATAAATAATTATTTCTATAAAACTATAGTTTTTGTTTACTAAGAAAAGTAAATAAAGCAAAATAATTATGTAATTATTGTTATGATTATTATTATAAAATATCAAATTCTTTGACTAATAATGGTCTAATTATAATAAAGAATTTTATAAAAAAAAAATGAATGTAAATATTAAATTCATATTATTATTATTATTATTATTATTATTATTATTATTATAGAAAAATAATTAAGATTCCATTTTTTGATAAACTACAATATATAAAATGTTATAATGCAATAATTATATTGATGAAAAATATAATAATAATGATAATAATAATGAATTGTAATACAAAATATTTTATTATAATATTATTTATTTTGATTTATCTTAAATTTGATTTAAGTCTAGCTAATGAAATATTAACATACAATAATTGAATTCATATTAATAAATGTATTTATACAATAATAATAAATAACAAAATGGTAATCAAATATTTAAAAGTATCATACAAAATATTGTATTATTATTATGATTATAAATTATTTTAATAAGTAATGATAATAATAAAAATAACACACTTGAAAGAAAGCGAGAGAGAACAAAGGAAATAGCAAAAGAAAGAAATGTCCGATTTGAACTCTTGACTTGATCCACAGGACTCCGCCCAGGAAGCCGTCATCACCAGAGACATCCATCGCACCTTCCCTGCTCACCACTACTTCAGAGACTCCGGCGGCGATGGCCAAGACTCTCTCTACAAGATCTGCAAGGTGAGGTTGCAGCTGCTCATCCTGCAGGCATGACTCACTCCTGCCGTCTGGTAACCAGCATCACCACACCGCTGCAATATCTCTATCCACTGACCTCTTGTTCTGCCGTAATACCATCGGCCTTGATAGATATCCAGCCACATGTGCTGTACTCGCCTCCCTGCGGCTGTGAAAATAACTTGTGCACTCTGCTAATTAAACATAGTTACGCGTCATAGCTTCGTTATTATATTTAGAAACAAAGCTAGAGTAATAGATTACGCAGTTATCCAGGAGGCAATTATCCAGTTAAGCACACATCTATCTCTCTATAATTAAACAGATGGTTCTGGCTGTAAAGTCTGAATGAATGAGGCACATAAAACAAAGCCGTTTTAAATCACGCACACCTTTGACCAGAAATCAGTTGAATTCAGGATTAGTGCATCGTTATGTCATAAAGAAGTTATATTGCTTAGCACAGTAATGCATTTCGATGATTGTATGATATAATAAAATGTAATAATTATATAAAATACATTTTATAAAAATCTTTTATTCTGATTTTAAAATGATATATTACGTTTCATATCATGGAAAAACAGGATCAGTGGATTAGAGAAGTGGTGCGGTGTTTTCTGTTTTCTGCTAAATCTCCTTTGTGAGGAGTCTTAAGAGGTTTTCCATCAGCTGATTGGCAGCGGCAGATTAAAAGACCTCGAAATTGTGCAAAAGACCTTCAATCCAGTTAATCCTGGAGACCAAATCCTTCAGCTCAGAGGGACATACGTTGCCATGAGCATTTATCAGTGTTTCCAGCCATTTATGATGAAGCAGTATTATAACTGCTTGGGATTTAAAGACAACATCACGTGCGAAGTTAAATTGTGTTTATTCATTTGAAAATAATTAGTGCTAACTACTGTAGGGCAATACAATATCTAACAAGCTAATAATAATTGTTCTCTGTAATATAACATTTTTCTCTGTTAATACTTTTTTAAGATATTCTACTTTTATTATTTTACTGAGAAATATCATTACATTATGGTGAATAAAATATGTATTCATTTGTCCTTGATTTTGGTGCACAATATCTAAACTTATGTTTTTCCACAGGCTTACTCTGTGTATGATGAGGAGATTGGCTATTGCCCAGGCCAATCATTTTTGGCAGCCGTGTTACTTTTACATGTGAGTATTATGAGTAGTGTTAAAAGTATTAAGTGCACCATGCGTCCATACATGTTAGAGACCTGAATGTTACCTCAAATCATGTAGCTAGTTGCGGAGAGGTAAATAATAATTATTATTATTTTTGTGTGCTATCTTTCGTTTTTTTTTTTTTTTTTTGGTGTGTGTGTGTTTTGTTGGTTTTTTGTTGTATTTTGTGTAGTTTTGTGCATGTGGTATCTTTTGTTTTGTTTTTTGCATTTTTGTTTTTGTGTGTGTGTTTTCTGTTGTTTTTTGTTGTATTTTGTTTAGTTTTGTGTCTTGTGTTTTGTGGTATCTTTTGTTTTTGTTGTATTTTGTGTTTTTTTTGTGTGTCTTGTGTTTTCTGTTGTTTTTTGTTGTATTTTGTTTAGTTTTGTGCTTGTTTTTGTGGTATCTTTAGTTTTTTTGATGTATTTTGTATTGTTTTATTTTGTTATTTTTGTCTTGAATTTTGTTTTATTTCATTTTTTTTGTTGAATTTTGTGTCTGCGTGTCTGTTTGCTTTTTGTTTTTGTTGTATTTTGTAGTTGTTTTATTTATTTTTTTTGTCCTGTGTTGTTTTTGTTGTTTAATAGTTTTATTATTTTATTTGAGAATGGTTTTATTAATTTATTATCCATTTCATTTAACATATTTAATATATATATCTAAATGTATTTTTGAGGCACTAACCCAAAAAATGCTAAATTGTACGAATACCGGCTTTCACGTTTTGAAATGTGAATTTATACCAGAACAGAAGTGCACGTTACTTTCTATTCACAGGCATTACATAAACTTCTTTTTAGGTCAGTTTTATCTTAACTGCTGTGCTGGTAAATCAGCATTTTTTTTTAAGAGAGCTTGCTATAAGCACTAATAAAAGTGTGGATAGAAACGTACCTCATTGTGCCTTATCTTTGAGTTTTTGAGGCTTGTTATTGAGCTAACAGTAGGTGAAGCGAAACACAAAGTGAGAGAAAGACATTGATGAAACGGTTAATTCCATATTTAATTAAAGCGAGGGCTGGATTAGATGCCGTTTTTTGTTTTTTTGGTGCCGCCCCGTATGGGGTTTGATATTAGAGCGTGTTTGGGGATTTCTACAATGTAGTGAAATTTAGTAAAGTACAGTTTATAATGTAGTAAAGTGTCTTTCTCGTGGCCTTGCCCAGGAAGCTCAGGAGCTGTCAGGGATATTAATGACGGAGCCCGTCTACCTGCAGGAGCCCATTGAGCTCGGGACACACACGCTGTCTGTGTGATTTAATACCCAGCTCTCTGTCTGTCTCGCTCTCCGTCTCAGAAACACAAACAAACTCTGATAGCATCACTGTAGACCGCCACAGACAAGCAGACGGACAGTCGGCACGTCTAAACATCATGGGCTGCTTGTGTTTTATTTACGTAGAAAGCATTAGCATCTGAAATATCGTGGTGATGATGTGCCTCGCTTTTTTTTTGTTTCTGTAGATGCCCGAGGAGCAAGCTTTCTGCGTTCTGGTGAAGATCATGTACAAATATGGTCTCCGGGATCTCTACAGAAACAACTTTGAAGATCTTCACTGCAAGTTCTACCAGCTGGAGCGTCTGCTGCAGGTTTGGCCTTCGGGGGATAGTTCACCAAAAAGGGAAATTTTGCTGAAAACGTGCTCGCCCTCAGTGCCATCCGAGATGTAGATGAGCTGGTTTCCTCATCAGAACAGCTTTGTGGAAATGTAGCATTACTTGCTCAAAACATAAATCCTCTGCAGTGAATGGGTGCCGTCAGAATGAGAGTCAAAACAGCTGATAAAAACATCACAATAATCCACACGACTACAGTCCATCACTTAATATCTTGTGAAGCCACAGTTGAAATAAGTGTTAAGTGCATCATCCGGATATTTAAAGTGCACTTTTTCTTTTCTGAATTTTTGCACTATTTAAGTGTGCGATGTGGGACGCGCCTGCAGTCTTGTACACCCCTTGTCAGGCTGTACTGTATCTCCAGTCTAAGCGGTGGCCCTCTTGTAAGCTATTAGACCTAATGCGCTGGAAAATGGGTTTTAATTTTGTGCTCAAATGCAATTAGGCCTGAAGTAGCCCTCTTTCAGCGCTAAACCCAACCCGGTTAGTATCGACTAGCTCTGCTACTACAAGAGTGTTAGCATCGATCAGGAAAAAAGAAGAATCCCGTCTCTTCCTCCTCGCTCCTCGTTTACTTTGCATGTGTTAACCTAACACTCCCACCTCTCCAATCTAACAATGCGATCTACTGCAGAAAAATATTCTCTCTTCAGCTCCGGGGGCCTTTTGAGATGCTAATTTAAGACGTGCCTTTGTAGATATCACTTACCTCTTGATTTATTCTCTGCTCTGTAAAGCAATCGTCACTGTTGCTATTTCTCAAACTGCGCTGGTTTTGTTCAAGAATGGTGATGTGTTATTTTATATTTCGTGTACTTTTATGTATTTTTTAAGTTATTTTTGGTTTCAAACGTGATTTCTGTGATGTCCAAATTATTTTATTAGATTAACAGTGATTAAGTGTATCTTAGGCAAGAAAAAATAATAATTCTGCTTCATCATTATTTCAATATTGTCTCAGGAAAGCACTGAGCATTTCTCTAATGATACTCCTCATAACCTCTGGTTTAAAAACACACCAAACAAACACGTTCTTATGAACACAGCAGCACAAGCTCAAGGGGGTCAAGGCGCACGTAAGTCTCTGAATTATTAGCTGTTTTTGTGTAATGTGCTTTAGAAATGCACTCTTGACCCCGTGCTGTAGTCCTGTAGTCTTGCGCTCTCAATAGAAATGCTAGTGGAAAGAAAAGGGTGAGTAGTCTGTTGTTCTCCAGTTTCTTCCCTTCCGTTTCTAAAAAACAAACAGCGTTTAACTTGTCATCTCAATGACCGTAACAGATAATAAAACACAAGTTATAATGCTTATTTCCTTGCACTAACCGACTGTTTCTGCTCTTTCCAGGAGCAGTTGCCGGACCTGTGGGCTCACTTCCAGGACCTGAACCTGGAGGCCCATATGTACGCCTCCCAGTGGTTCTTAACACTGTTTACCGCCAAGTTCCCTCTCTGCATGGTCTTTCATATCACCGACCTGCTCCTGTGCGAGGTGATGCATCTTCCTCCAATCACAAGATTGCAGTAACCACAAGTCATTTAACCAATGAGTTGTCACTGTGGGTGAGACTAATTAAAGCGACATAAATAGAAACCCAGCGACTGACATTGGGTCGCTTTCACTAAATCTGTGTGTTTTTTCTTCTGTAGTATCAATAGTACACATTCAGACGTTCTGCTTTTTTGACACACTGCTTTTCACATACTATACTTTGGCAAGTATGCATGTTTAGACATGTGGCCGAATTGGTTAAAACAAGGTTAAGATCAAATTTAAATGAATTCGCACCTGTTTGTGAATCTTTTGGAGTTTCTGTGCTAGTACGCAACTTGTATGCTTATAAATGTTTTGCGATTTACTTGACATTTTCACATGTGGTTAGGACAAAATGTTTTGCATTTTGTTTAGAGACATACGTGCAACTTATCGTAATTTAAAGGACTTTGCACACTGTCCAAAATGTATGCACGTTAAAAAAATAAGTTGTACAATAAGTTGTAATTCATTAACACAAGTTAGCATTTAGTAGTTCATGTTAATTATATAAACATAATATACTTTGTATTGTTCATTTGTTCATAATAAAATAATATTATTCTGTTATTAAAAATATAATGTAATAGTATATGAATGCTGTTTGTTAGTTATGATAATTAATGCTAAACTCTTAAATAAATACAATCAGGTAAATGAATAAAATCCATAACAAGTCATGGAAAATTATCTAATAAAAATCACTTAAAAAAATTATATATATATTAAATGTATAAAATCCGTAAAATGTTGTGGAAATGCTTAAAATGCTGGGTTTTTTGTGAGTTATTAATATTATGCATACTCGCAATTATTATATTATCTACACAGCTTGAAATGTAAAAAATGTAATCATGTAGAAATTTAGACCTTGACTAATAATAATAGATGTAAAAGTATTGCATATTGATACTTAATGTTAGACCATGAAGTTGATAAAAACAGATTAATTAATAAAATCTGTAAAAGGTAATAAAAAATGTATAGGGGTGCTCTGATCAGGATTTTTGAGGCCGATCACAGAAAGCAGTATCTACCGATACGATCACCGATACCGATCTTTTTAAAGCCTTCGTTTTATCATGTAGAATTATTTATAGTGATGATCCAATCAAGATTTTTAGACATTTATTCAGGGCCTGAATTTAGTTTTTGAAAATTAATAGTCTTGTAAGATGGGTTTTTTTTTCTCAATTGAGGGATGGAGGAGGCCATTTAAAAAAAAAAAAAAATATATATATATATATATATATATATATATATATATATATATATATATATATATATATACACACACAAGCAATCCAGCGGTTCATAAAGAACTTTAATTATGAACTTTAAAATCACTTTAAAATCATTGCCTTGTTTATCTAAAAGTGCTCTTTTCCTTTAAACCTAGCCAAAAAGCCATAGCCTATGTGTTGGCTGTGAAACACAGTAAACTATAATTATATGCATTAATAGTGTAACTACTACATTTTGTGTCAATGTATGTTCATATTTACCACAAACAGCACAGCAAAAATAGACTTGTGATCGTTGAATGGTTTAAACACTGGCAAGAACTAAAAAGAAAATAATGCAATTTAAAAACTTTCGTGACGATGTGACACTGCCTCGATAGTGCAGGTGACTATTCCTGTGTCGACTGTGCAGCGTGCAGCTCGCTTATAGAGCAGACGCAATGTGACTTGAGGCCGTTTGCATTTTGAGAGAGAAAGATGGCAAGCTGTGATTCATTCACCGTTTGTGAAATTATGTCTAACAGAAACTTCTTCAAATTACTTTATCAGTTGTTTAATGAAATAATATGAATTGTACCTCACCTAAAACACTATAATGATATCACCTGCACCAGACTGAGACGGTGCGCTGCATGTCGAGCCAAACCTCTGATCGGTTTTATGAGATCAAGCTTTTTAGACACCGCCGATCATTCATCCCAAAGCCATTATCGGCCGATTGAGATCGGTAGCCGATCAATCGGAGCACCCCTAGAAATTCATGCTCAAGTTTTTCACTGGCTAGAAATTGGTCTTTAGTGAGTGCAGTCTCTTCAGTAAAAAACGTAAGTATTGCATTTTTAAGCTCTTGGTAACCCTAAAGATAAACTTAACGGATTGCATATTAATTTGTTTTATGTTTCTTTTCTGGCTAAATAAATATTGTAGTAGTTGGGTTTCCAGCAGCACACAAAACTGACGGAAAGTTCAGTTGTTGCTAAACTTCTTGAACTCTGTTAGATTTCCCAAAGCAAGCGTCTTTGATTTCTTAGAAATAGGCTTTGTGTCTTTCCAAAAGAAACGCTTCGACCTTTCTGCTCCTCGGAGAGCTTTTCCTTTTATTTTTTTCCCACCACTTTTCTCCCCTTTTCCTTTCATTCAGCGTCTGTGGTAGCCCGAGGCAAGACAATTAAAAGTTTCCTCAGCCTGTCTCAGTCAATGAATCGCATGATGAGAATCTGTTAGATGCTCTCTCTCTCTCTCTCTCCTTATCCATCTATCAGTTCATCTCTAATTCATTTAGTGTTCTGCCATCTTTTGAGGCTCTGACTCTCTGTTAAGTAACTCTCTGTGATCGTAGTCTTTCTTTTTCACACATCTCTCCTTAAATCATATTGCATTTCAATTCATTTTTATTCCGTTTTTTCCCCCCAAAATATATACTGTTCTAAAGAAGCTTTAAAAACGTGCCATCCAATGTTATTGCGCACAAAACCAGAAGCGCTTTCTTGCTTTGGCAAGCTCTAATCTGATTGGCCTCTTTCAAACTACTTCCAGGACTAAGGACACACAGGATTTGTTATCAGTCGGTCGGGAAACAAAGTCTGGTTCACAAGGGAAGTGCTATTGAGGATTAAATAATAACTGAGCTTGCACATTTTTTAAAGGTTACTAGCAAAAAATCGTTGAAAGTTGATTCAATTTTAACTAATAAATAAGATATCTGTAAGTAGTTCAAATTAATAAGTCTACATATTTTAAGTTAATTGCCATGCCATTTTTTTTATACATTTGTTTTACATTAAGTGTATAAAGAAAATATATATAAAAACTAAATGATTAAATTTAAACTTAGATTAAGTGTATATTAAACTATATATACATTAGAGTATTATTTATATATATCTCGTATATAAACTCGCACTGGACTGTAAGTCACATTTATTTAGAACCAGGAGAAAACATTACCGTCTACAGCCGCCAGAGGGCACTCTATGTCTTCAGTGTAGACGCCCTCTGGCAGCTGGAGAAGGTAATGTTTTCTCTTGGTTCATTTCTCTTGGTTCACGTCAAATTAATTTTGATAAGTAAGTCGCACCTGACTAGAAGTCGCAGGACCAGCCAAACTATAAAAAAGTGCGACTTATAGTCCGGAAAATACAGTATATGTATATAACATCTAATATTTATAATATTAATATTTATTTATTTTTAAGTTTTTTTTCAGTTCTTTTGAACTTTGCACTCAAAGAATGAGTAAAAACCATTTGCACAAAAATATTCTAGGAAAATTAGTTTTCAACACTGATGATAATAATAATAATAATAATAATAATAATAAATATTCCTTGAGGAGCAAATCAGCATTTTAGAATGACTTTTGAAGAATCGTGCGACACTAAAGATGCTGAAAATTCCGCTTTGTATCCGAAGAACGAGTTACATCTTAAAATATATAAAAATAAAAACCAATTATTTTCAATTGTGATATTTCAAAATAGAACCGATTTATTGTATGAAAGAGACTAAATAAATAAAATCTCACCGACCCCAAACTATTCTCGATAGTTATGCTGTAATTAATCACTGCATCTTTTAAACTCTCGATGACAGTTCTTCAAGCTAATGAATAACGAATTACTCAGGTTGTTGTAAATGGCTTTGCCTTGTTGCTGATCGTTGTTCTAGTATAAATTCTAGCAAGAATCAGAATTCGTATTTCTGGCATAACCTTCAGCTCCCAAGCCAAAGAGTAAAGTCTCATCCCTCCCTCAACAAACACAGACACACAATTACCCCCCCCTGCAATCTCCCTTTAGCCCCCTAGCGCCATCTAGAGCCTGTCGGGGAGAGATAGTCTCTGCCGTCTGTTATTAATAGAGACCGTGGGATATTTTTAGCTCGGTGTTGCCATGTGAACGAGTTGTCGAAGCCATGCTGGAGACGGGTGTTTCCATGCGGAGCTGACTTCAGCATTGCTTCTCCGCTCGCTACTGCGACGCCACCTGCTCCCCTCTGACACACACACACACACACACTCCGTCCTTCACATCCACCTGCCTGTCAGTCCACCTGAGCGTGTGCCGGCGAGATTGCTTGCCTCTTCCTTCAGCTCCTGTCACTCCCACACATTGGAGCTCTTTGTATGACTCGAGCTATTTTAGGAAATGCAAATGCGCTCGACATCGTACTTCCCTTTGCTAGTACAGCACTGCGGCTCCTCCAAACCATTTCAGTCGTATAGTCTTCCTTACAATAAAGCGCCTTTGTATGTGGCCCGTTTGATGTTCATAGAGATGATTGTGTGTGTAATTGATGTGTATTTTGTGGGTTGTGTTCGCAGGGGTTGAACATCATCTTCAATGTGGCGCTGGCTCTCCTGAAGGTACTGCACCTCACCGTGCTCACATTTCCTTGGTTTAAATAGTTCAGAAAAGCCCGGGAAATTCACATGATGGAGGTGGTTTATATGGAGGAAAATAAATGAGGAGATTAATCAAATCGGTGAGAAGTCATAGAAATATATATGTAGTTGTGTTCAGAAGTTAGAAATTGGTCTTTGTGAGTGAAATCTCTTATAAAATTATTTATGAAATATTAGGAAAACAATTCAGTATAAATGAATAAAAACTATAAAAAGTTACAATCTGTTATTTTAATATAAATATAGTATTAATTTTCAATTGGCTTTCATTTTTATATTTTTAGTTTATATTTTAATTTGTTTTGATTTACTAATTTTGTTTTGCTTTCATCACAGTGACATGGTTTTATCTTATCACATAGTTTTTAGTTATTTTACTTCAGATTAAACTTATTTCAGTTAGTTGCCAAAACAAGTTTAATTTTCATTCCAATTTTTTACTAAAATATTTCAATTTCAGCTTTAATTCAGTTATAGAAAACAATTCTCATAACTTATATTTACCAATGACAACACCATTTCTTTGAGTGCAACATTTTATTATTTTATTTTACTTTTAATTTTTTCATTTTATTTGATTAATTTATTATTTTCTTTACTGCTTTTAATCATTTTAGCACTTCAGCGTAAATGTATTTAAGTTAGTCGCCAAAGCAGTATTTCTCATTTTCATTTAAGCTTTTTGATCTAAAATAACATTTTATTTTATTTCTGCTCTCATAATAATTTACCAATAATAACACCATTTATTTGAGTGCAGATTTTTTTTAATGAATTGTTCTTTATTTAATTTTTATTTATTTATTTATTTTATTAGTTTAGTTTTTTTATTGCTTTTAATCGTTTTAGCTCTTCAGCTTAATTTCAGTTAGTTGCCAAAGCAATATTTCTCATTTTAAGAGTGCAGCATTTCTTTGAGAGCAGTATTTAATTTGTTGTTTTGTGGGGTTTGTTTTGTTTTATTCATTAATTTATCCTTATCCTAACCATAAAAAGTCAGGGATATCCATTTGCTAAAATGTGTGAGAATCCTGGCACATGATTTATTGATTTTTAGTTTAAAATACATACACTCAAAAATATAGAGTGTGTCTCCCTCTGCTGGTAAGAAGGGAAGAGAATATTGCCTTAATTTAATTAAAAAAAAATTTGTTTTATTATCTGAGTTTACCAAATATTTGTGTGCAGCTGTTTTTTTCTTTCTGGTTTTGCCATGAGCAATATTAATCAAGAAACTGAAACACTTCATATATTGTACTATAGTATTATACAATCTCATATACAACAATGCTAAAAATGTAAAAAAATTAAAATAAATACTGGACTCTCAATTTTATTGAAGCTTTTCAAATATGAAATGCACATTTCATTTAAAAAATAAACCCCGAAACAGGATACCATTTAAAAAAAATACAAATAACCACACATGAAAACAGGTTAGGGGAGCAGCGTAAACAGGAAATAACCTCAATTTATCACTTTTCCTGCAAGCAAATGGCATTTTTCTTTTCATAAGATGCATTGGCTTGTTATGCCACATAATAAGGAAGTTGATCCGAGCCGTATGGCTGCTGTCGTAGTGATGTATGCGTGCATTTGGGTTTGTTGTTGTGGTGTTATTGATCATCAGGGACACGATAGATGACACAGTGTGCAGCTGTGGGTCATTAGCCCAGTAATGCCACTAGAGCTCTATTGATACAGCACTACTCATGGTGGATTTAAACTATAGTACAGCGCTTCTCAGAGGGTTGCAAGCAAAGCCCAGAAGTGCTACTTTTCAGAACAAAATTCACCTATAAATAGCAAATATTTGATAGTTTCGAATAAAGTGTTTATTCAGCTTCCATTGCGGTTTAAAGGGCAGTTTGTCATTATCGCTTGGCCTGTTCTGTCTGCTGCGAAGCTTTCCAACAGCGTTCTCAGCACTAATACATTAGCTTCATCCACAAAGCCACACCTTTGTGTAAGCTGCAATGGCAGAATGACAAATGGAGCTAAAGCTCGAGCGGACTGCGCTGGCCTGAAAGTGTCTGAGCTAACCTATAGAGGAGATGCGGATATATCCACTGATTTAAAGTGGAGAAATAGACTCCACTTCCCTCTTCTGTAATTAAAGCAGATGTGAGAACCAGAATAATATTCTCTGGTTTCTTTTTAAAGCTCGGCAAACTCCAGGTGTTCATTGAAGATGTTATATATATATATATATATAGACACGTATTCAAAAAAGAATTTTCAGGCACATTCAACATTTCTCACATTATCAGTTTATTCACTATTGTTTAGAAAATGGCAATAAAGTAGTAGAAGAACTAAGAACAAATTAATCTTGATAATGTCAGATAACTTTGATAGAAAGGTATGTAATTAGATTGAATAGCTGTCAGCTGTTAAATGTAAGTACACAATATATATATATATATATATATATATATATATATATATATATATATATATATATATATATATGTATATATAAATATGTATATGTATGCATGTGTGTGTGTGTGTGTGCATATACATGTACACATATACAGTATATATGCATATATACATTAAATAATTTATATATACAAAAGATTTCTATTAAAAGAACAAAAATATTTAGTGTTACAAAGCTATACATATTCTTATATTCTCTGTCATTAAAATGTCTTATAATTGATTATGCACACACACACACACACACATATATATATATAAAATGCATAATTAATATCAAAACATGATTAAAAATATTCTGTGTCATAAGTATTAATTCTGAAAAAGATTATTATATAAAATAAATTTAATATAAAATGTAAAGTATAACAAAATATATCTACACATTTAGTCTTTATTGCATCTGAATTTTGTAGTTCACATTTTTCTCAGTTGCAGTTCTGATTATATTTTCATTACTATTATCCAATATACATATTTTTTTGACTTTGAGGTAATTTTCATATAAATAATATTCTATTACTATTTTCTAGCTATTTTAATGTTCTGCAGTTTTTCCGCCATGTTTAAATGGAAACGGAAGAAACCAGTGAAATCAGGTCGACAGTAGCTGATGTGACTGCACATGTGAGGAAGCAATAGATGTGCATTAATAGAGAGAGAGAGAGTGTGTGTGTGTGTGTGTGTGTGTGAGAGAGAGAGAGAGAGAGAAAGAGAGAGAAAGAGAGGAGCTAGAGGGGGTTGCCTTCCTCGCTCCGATTGGCTAACCATTACGACATTCTCCCCGAAGGCTCCCAAACCCCCTCCTCCTCTTCTCTCTCTCTCTCTCTCTCTCTGCCGCTCCACACCCCTCCATCTCACGCTCTGTTTCTCCACATGTCCCCGTCTGTTCCCTCAGCGAGCTTCCAGCAGCGATTAGCATTTAGCATGAGTTGCATTGGAGCCTCGGCCATGTCCACTGTCCATTCGCCCATGGTCTCCCGTTCCCTCGCGACGCCCCTCCTATCTTCCTCTCCTCCTCTCGTTCCGCCACTCTGCCGCCTTTTCTAGCATCGACAGCATCTCTGTGAGCATCTCTCCCTCCCCATCTTCCTCTCACACGCTCGTCGACTTGGGAAGAGCAAATCAGTGAAGCCACTGTAGCTGGAGTAACGAAGGCCGGAGGACGAGATCTTGCATCTCTCCTCCTTCATCCCACACTTAGCACCTTTGGGATACTTCTGGACCTCGACAGGATGCCGAATCTGGCAGACTCTAGACCGTGCGAGAACGAGGACTTGGCTTGACTCCACAGACTTGGATCCACCTGACGACGACTCAACTTTCGGGTCTGAGACGCTTTGAAGACTATCAAAACACGGAAGACGTGCTGTCCGTCTCAACAGCACCACGCGACTCTCTTCCTGCCTGTTGCCAGGCAACAGATTGCAAATTTGGGATTTTCGGGAGGAGCCGGCCAATGATAAACTGAGATCGAAAGCCTATTTCCTTGAAGTATGTCAAGCCACTTTGGGTTTGCTTTGGCGTCTTTTAAACTAGGCGTGGTCTCTGATATTGTTTACATTGCGGACCCAATATGGATCAATGTGAGTGTGAATCTGCTTTCTGTTTTTTGACGCCGCATGCTCGCGCTTGTGGAATCATGATCGAATGACAACGACAACCGAGACTGCGTTAGCGCTACCGAATCAACCGCCTGGACAAACTTTTCCAAGATTGGACGCCGTCTCAGGACGCCAACGTGGCTGACTCCAGGTCAGCCCCAGAGCCTCCGTGGGAGGACGATGCTGGGGACTCTGAAGGAGCCCAAGACGCTCTTTCACCTTTGACCCCAGAGAGAGACTTGCTTTCAGCGCCGCCATGGGCTCAGATACCACCCACCGTGCGGAGGCTGGAGGAAGGGGGCGCTGGAGAGGACAAGGGTGGGCTGGTCAATGACTGTACCGATAAAGTCATGGGGCTGCTGGGTATGGGTCACCGCCTGTTTGTGCCCCGGCTGCTGGCGGTGAGGGGACGCTGCTGCAAATAGAGGACGTCTTCATGTCTGTTTGTGTGTTGTGTGTTAGTATGTGGCTTTTATCACTTGCGTGGCCTTTTTAAAAGTATCAGTAAAATATATCTTTATTTTAATTACAATACTTTCAATTTATTTTTATTTTTTTAAATTGTTTGTATGTTTTTTTTATACATTAAGTTCACTTGCAGCATAAAAAATATTTTATTTTTAATTATATATTTATTTGTTTGTTTGTATATTTATTTTGTTTTATTGATAATGCCTTGATGCCTTACATTCAGTTGCAGCTGTTCTGTTCTGTTTATTTTTAAATTGTTGTATTTGTTTGTCTATTGTTAATATAACATAATGTTTTATTGATCTATTCAATTCTTTTATACCTTACGTTCACTTGCAGCGCATAAACTATTCTTTTGTCGTTTGCTTTTATATAATTATTTTTTATTTATTTATTTGTAAAGGTTTGTATATATTTATTAAAATGCTTCGATACCCTGGGTTTAACCTTCTTTTTGTTGATTTTTTTTTGTTGTTTAAATTTTGTATGTTCAATTGCAGCCAACAAACTATTATTTTTATTTGAAATGCCTTTTGTTTTTGTTTTTCTCTGTTAGCAAAATGCTTTAATACCTTAAGTCCACCTGCATTATATAAACTATAATAAAAACATTTTTTTGCATTTTATTTATTTGTTTGTTAAATGCTTTGAGTTCACCTGCAGCATATAAACTATTCTTTTTCAGTTACTTTTTATATTTTTATTTATCTGTAAACGTTTTTATATATTTATATATTAAAATGTTGATGTCTTCGGTTTATTATTATTATTCTTTTTGTTGATGTTGATGTTTTTATTTATTATTTATGTTCAACTGCAGCAAACAAACTTTGTGTGTGTGAGTGTGTGTTTTTGGTTTAGTTTTTTCTGTTAGCAAAGTGCAGATTAACTTTTGTCCATACTGCAGGTCGGTTATATTGGCCATAAAATATAAGTAATATATAAGTAAATGTTAGCTTTTCGTAATCAGCCAGACTTTCGGTATTGGTACTTCCTTTGAAATGATATTGTACTATCAAATCTTACTCTTACTGTTGTTGTCTTTGGATATATGGATTTTAATATCTGATTTATGCTCAACCAATACAGCATCTGTAAAGGGTTGTGTGGCTTTGTCAGGTTCAAGGAAGACTAAATGCAATCATAAATGAGGAAAACAATCATCAAGCAAAGGTCCTCTTTAGGCAGGTCAAGGTTGATTTTACTGAAATGACCCTAAACCAGTTCTGTTTTTCTCTCTGCATGCAGACCTCTAAGGAAGACCTGCTTCAAGCTGACTTTGAGGGTGCGCTGAAATTTTTCCGGGTCCAGCTCCCAAAACGCTACAGGGCAGCGGAGAACGCTCGGCGCCTGATGGAGCAAGCCTGCAATATCAAGGTTAGAAACAACTCCAAACATCTGTCAAACTACAAAACACTGTGCATCTATTAATACATTTATTTCATTTTACTTGAGCTCTTATGTGATTACTTGAGTTCTTTCGATTTGAACAAACCCCCATAAATATTATAATTTGAATAATTTATCTACATTTTTGTATGTGCTTTGAACAGTGATTTTTCACATTGTGTGGCTTATAGTGATGAGGTGTGCTTTTAGTTGCCTGCTGGATGATAAAATGGGTGGAAACCTATGTACTCGTGTTGAAGGAGTTCATAATGTAATCTCAGGTCACTTTGCATCCTCTGAGAATTGTGAAGTGCTACACCACAAAGCTAGCATGCAGGTATTCAGAGAATACAGAGACCTTGCCTGTGATTCAAGGCTCCCTTGATACAAGGTGGAGTTAAGAGTCAAGGATAAATACCCACAATTCTCTGCCTGAGACTCATTCCCCAGGACTTCTATAGGCTCTGACCCATTTTCTGCTGCGGTTATTGCTGCTTCTATGCATTCATGCTTTCAAGAGTTTATTTTTGTTAGAGGCAGGGGTTAGTGTGCTGTTGAGTGTGCATGTTCAGGAAGGAAGGAGGAGATCGAGATGATACTGTCTTCATCTTCTCCTTCATACTTCTCTCTTTCCTTCTTGTTGTAAATGCAGTCTCACTGTCACTAACAGCAGGATTTCCTGTGCCCCACTCAGTCACTCACTGCTGTGCTTCAGTAATGCAGTCATTGTATAACGCACTGTCTAACTAGGGATGACAGTGTTGCTAAAGGGATGTTTTCTGTCAGTGTATACTGGATACTGTGTGAATATATATATATATATATATATATATATATATATATATATATATATATATATATATACATACACACACACATATATATATACATATACGTGTATTGATGTATGTGTATATATACACGTGTGGGTGTGTGTGTGTGTGTGAACATAAAAACAGGCAATTATGACAATTAACCACATTTTTCACCCTAATTCTAATGACTATATTGTGAAACATTTAAACGACAATTAAATAAATCATACTAAAATAGGTCGAATGTTACAGTCTAGTATTAGTAATTATTTTAATTTTTTCTTTTTTTCTTTTCATTTTTGCCAACCACTGAATTTTTTATAATTTTCACAAGTTTAATGGCCCCCAGAATACTTTTTGTATGAATATCTGAATATGCAATATGCCAAAACAAATAACAGAGCTCCTGCTTTAAAATAAATAAATACAATTCTAGCTTCAAACTATTTTTTTTTACATCAACACTTGAATATGGGACAATTCGCACAGTTGTTTTTTGTTTTATTCTGCTCTTCCCAGAAGAAATTTTCAATAAAGAGTTGTTCACAAAAAAAACAAAAAACACTTGAATGTTTATAAGTTTAATAAAATAAAAAAAGCTACATTTTGAACAAAAAGCGTTTTTGTAAAAGACTAGATCTGAGTCAGGTTTAGAATGATGATCAAAACACATGTAGTAGATCACTTCCAAAACACATCCAAAACTTGAAAAGTCCTATCATTTTTTTATTTATATGCGGTTTAATGCTTGATGATTGTGTTATTTTACATATGCTATCACGTGTTTCTGCTTCTTCTTCTTAACTGCATGTTGATCCAGACATTCAATAGTTTCAGAAGATGTGTAATATCATCTCCTACCAAACACCAGTGAGAACGCAGAAAGACAGAAAATAACATCAGTGGCACAGAAAGAGTTAAACATCTGGACACATTCCGGCTACTACAGTTTGGAGGCAAAACATGCTGGCATCATAAAAATAACCTTTTTTATACATGTATG
Organism: Carassius auratus; assembly: GCF_003368295.1. NCBI lineage: Eukaryota > Metazoa > Chordata > Actinopteri > Cypriniformes > Cyprinidae > Carassius > Carassius auratus. Next base: position 9,279,364 of record NC_039264.1, on the reverse strand, counting down.
TAGTATGGCCCAACCGTTTTTTTGTTGTTGTTGTCTTTGTTTTCCTTTAAGTCAAACAGTATCTCATGCATTCTGTTATGTTCTCGATTCACCGAGACTGGACAGAGAACCATGCATTTGTCAGAATTTAGGACCCAGCGAAAGAGAAATTCGAAACCAGAGAGAAACCAGCACCTGAGTGAGGTGATGTTACAGGTGCATTCATCAGCAAGTCCACAAAAAGAGAGCAGCTTCGTTTTATGCTGGAGTCATGTATCTTTAAGGTCATTATCCTTCGGTTTTCATTTGTATGGCACTTTCAACTCTCTATCATCCATACCCACGTCCATGCACCCTTGATCCACGTCTCTTCCACACCCTAATGAGAAGGATGGGTTAATACCTGCAATAAATATATAACGAAAACGTCCAAACGTCCCCAGCATCTGCGTTGACCACGCCCCAGTGTTGCCCGTGTGCATATGAGTACTTAGTAACACTTTCCTCTTTATCTCCTGCAAACAAAAGGGAATTACAGACAGGAGAGTAGATCAATCAGGTATTTCATCCAAAATGAGCGCAGGAGTGGGCGAATAAAGACGTTTAGCCTGCCATTCAAGCTCAAAAGGGATATTTTTATCCTCGCCGTCTCCAGTCTTGCTGGCTTCTAGAGGATTCTGTCTTTTGGGATGTCGAGTGGATGTGTTTTATGAGACGGCTGAGAGGGAGGAGACTATGTAGCAAGGACAGGAAGCCGTATCTCCATATCAGACCTGGAAACACACACACACACACACACACAGAGAGAGACCGTGAAGCTGTGCACAGATTACTTCTGCCACCCGTGATCCCAGCCGTTTCCAATCACATGTGCAAGAAGAGGAAACTCTAAGAGGTTTTTGCTATTTGAAATGGTGAATTTAAAGAGGATCAAGTCGCCGGGTAATAAGCTTACAGTGTGATGGAATTCACAGGCACCTGCGCGCGTCGAAAGCACAAGCCGTACGAACTTGCCCCGTTGGCGGATTACGAGCCGAATTCCAAATTTCACATCCTCTTGATATTGAAAGAGGAGTTAATCGAAAGGAGACGTGCTTTGAGAGTGGAAACGGCTTTTGGAGAACTCCGGCCATCCAGAGTCTTCGGATGTCTGCGTTGGGATACCTAATAAACCAAGGCTTCGTTACTCTTGGGAGGCCTGATGAGAAGATAAAGAAGATCAAACGAGTGCCACCAGGGGAGTTAGAAGACCCCGTTGTGGTTTGTCTGACAAACCCAAACTTCCCCTGCCTCTTCAACCTTTTCCGCTTGTCTCGCTCGACATATTTCCAGCGGTAACCAGCGCTACCCATGAGACCGTGGCGATAAGAGCCGTCACAACCTTGCAGTTCACAGAGCGTTGTCTTTTTTGCAGAACTGAGCAGGATATACACGATCCTTGGAAGACAGAACCAGAGAGAGAGAGAGAGAGCGTGTTCCTCTGTGGTCCTTCCCCCCCTGCGTTTATTTCCCGCCTCAAGGGGCCGGCTCTCATCCGTAAAGAAACTTGTCTACTGGTCCCGGTCTCGGCAGACTTGTCAGCTCTCTCTCCTCCTCCCTCCATCCCTCCCTCCCTCCCTTGTTTCTCGGCGCTCACCTGTGTCTGGCTCGGTGCTCCTCGCAGAAACTTGGCCAAGATGATGCAGGAAGTGTCGATAACGGTGGCTTACGACGCTCATGTCATCAATCAGATAAACGAGGAGGATTTCTTGGCCAGTCTGGTGGCCGATTCCAAACCTAGACCGGTGGTAAGTCTCACTCAAATGGCTGTTTTCACCTTCAGGAGACGACAGGAACGTGCTCTAGTCTTGTTGTAGAGCCTTTTTCCTCCCAGGCTGTGAGAAATGTCCTGTAATGAAATTACAAGGCTGTACAATTATCCCCATTATGTCCTTATTCCAAGGAATGCAGACTTGGAAATACTGTGTGTGTCATGAACATGGTCTTCAGGAGCAAGCGATTGGTTGTCAACCTAATGCAATTTTGCATGTCATGACTCTTTTTTTTTTTCCCCTCAAGTAGGTGTTTTGAATACTCAGAAGAGCCTAGCGACTTGAATATTCAAACGCACTGGTTTAACTAATCCGATGAATCGAAACAAAGCTTTGCCTTTGCTGTAAAAGAGTTGTGTGGCAATTTTTTAATCACTCGTACTTCTGATGTTGTGACGTGTCTTAGTTTGTGTGGATTCGCGTTTGTCGATGTGAATGGAAAGATCGTCTACTCATTCATAACCATGTAGGTGTTTTGTGTTTATACAAAAACCTCATTTACACCAACCACGTTTGAGGCGAAACCTACCGAAATCAACTTTCCGTGTGCATATGACTGTCAGTGTTAAAGCAAATGAGTGTTGTGTTGAGAGCTTGACTGTCGGTTGTGCCATTTCAACACGTCATTTTGTGGTCTGTGGCTACACAGCACATCCGGACTAAGCGTTCGTTTAACATCTCTTCTTCTAATGATGCCTGGCCTCTTATCTGCGCCACTGACTGTCAGATTAATAGACTGATGCTTGTTCTGCGTTGCTCCTCCTGTTTTGTGTAAAAAAAAAACTCTAAGACTTCAGTATTAAACCTTAACGCATTTTTAATTTTCCACGATTTAAGGGGTTTTTTTTTCAAATGGAAAAAAATGTAAATATAAAACAGTATTTCTGGGGGAAAAAAGGTATAAAATAAATTTGTTAGAGATCCTTTTGATTTAAAAAATGTTTATTAAACCATTAAAATTGAATCCAGAAAATTAATGGAAAACATCGAATTTGGCTAAAGAAAAGAAAACAGTATTTCAGAAAGAAAAAAAATGTAACATTTCATAGGGCCTTAAAATGTTTATATTTGTTAAACTTTTAATAAAATGCTGTTAAATTGTAAATTGTTTTTTATTTTTTATTATTATTAAAAAGATTAAATTCAACCACTAAAACAGAGTTTGGAAAAATGGAAATGGAAAAGCTGAACCTAGACTAATTAAAAACGAAGAAGAAAAATGTAGTTTTGTTTAAAAAAAAAAAAAAAAAGTAAGTACATTTCATCACAGGTGGCTGTTCAAAGTGTTTTTTCAAAGAAGGAAAAGTCTGCTTACCCAAGAGCAAGCTTTTGCCTTGTCACCGTTACAATTGCTTTTGCAAAAACAAGCCTCCAGTACCATTGACACTTCAGTGAGAACACAAATTGTGTGACGGTTTCTCACTCCGATGACCCTCATCCAGAGGTCAGAGGTCAAACCCACTGAACGAAACTCAACAATGAGCTGCTGTTTTGAAGCTCTGATGCCGTTACAGATAAGAGGGAAGGTCTTTTTGAGACCTGAAATTACTTTCTCAAGTGAGAACACTGTTGATATGATTCAAATTCAGATGAAGCAGCAAATTATGAGAGGCTTTATGAGGACTGATCCCAGACCTGCTGAATGAAGACCGTAATAAACAAAATGAAGAGATCGCACTGGACATGAGTGCTACGCTTTCAGAGGCTCCTTGAGACAGTTTTGGGTTTCCCTTATTTGTTGTTGAGGACACTTAGGAAGGTCTTGTGTCAGATTTGTTTTTAAAGTTTATAGTACTGCACAGTGTTGTCTGTTGATTATATCCTTACCAAATATGTGGAAAAACAGTGTCGGTGTTTTTATATTTATTAATACATATTTAAGCAATTAAATTTATTTATTACATTTAAATAAAACACAATAAGTAAGTTGTATTGTAATGATGCAGTGTAGCATTTGCATGGATTTTAATTAGTTGATGTTCACTTTTAAACATTACTTTGACATTTTTTGGGATACTGCAAATTAAGAATTTTTAAAATGCTTATTAAAAATATTATTTTAAGTTATTGTTATTTTAAGAAGTGTTCTACCCTATTGATACACGTAATAAAAAAAAAAATATATATATATATATATATATATATATATATATATATATATATATATATATATATATATATATATATTAATATATATATATATTAATATATATATAATTTTTTTTTTCTGTATGAATATTTGAATACGCAATACACCAAAGTAAAGATCAGAGCCTCTACTTTTAAACAAAAAATGTTTTATTCTAGCTTAAAGCATTCCTTTTTTTTTTTATCAAGACTTGAATATAGGAAGGTTTCATAAAAATGTATAGTTTTGAGAAAAGTTCAAAGCATAAATGCAGTAAAGCTTCCATCAACACCTCCAAAGCTTGCACAGACCGGAGCAACATTTTACTCCATAACATTATGCAATTTTCATTTACAGGTGCTGGTCATATAATTAGAATATCATCAAAAAGTTGATTTCACTAATTCCATTCAAAATGTGAAACTTGTATATTGTACTCATTCATTACACACAGACCGCACCCTGGAGAGGATTGTGAAACAAAACCATTAAAAAATGTGGGGGAGACTCACAAAGAGTGGACTGCAGCTGGAGTCGGTGCTTCAAGAACCACTACGCACAGACGTATGCAAGACATGGGTTTCAGCTGTCATATTCCTTCTGTCAAGCCACTCTTGAACAACAGACAGCGTCAGAAGCGGCTAAAGACAAAAAGGACTGGACTGCTGCTGAGTGGTCCAAAGTTATGTTCTCTGAGGAAAGTAATCAGGGTCCCAGAGTCTGGAGGAAGAGAGGAGAGGCACACAATCCACGTTGCTTGAGGTCCAGTGTAAAGTTTCCACAGTCTGTGATGGTTTGGGGTGGCATGTCATCTGCTGGTGTTGGTCCACTGTGTTTTCTGAGGTCCAAGGGAAAAGCAGCCGTAAAGCAGGAAGTTTTAGAGCACTTCATGCTTCCTGCTGCTGACCAACTTTATGGAGATGCAGATTTAATTTTCCAACAGGACTTGGCACCTGCACACAGTGCCAAAGCTACCAGTACCTGGTTTAAGGTCCATGGTATCCCTGTTCTTAATTGGCTCTCAAACTCTTCTGACCTTAACCCCATAGAAAATCTATGGGGTATTGTGAAGAGGAAGATGTGATATCCCAGACCCAAGAATGCAGAAGAGCTGAAGGCCACTATAAGAGCAACCTGGGATCTCATAAAACCTGAGCAGCGCCACAGATTGATCGACTCCATGCCACGGCGCATTACTGCAGTAATTCAGGCAAAAGGAGCTCAAACTAAGTACTGAGTGCTGTACATGCTCATACTTTTCATGTTCATAATTTTTCAGTTGGCCAAGATTGCTAAAAATCCTTTCTTTTGTATTGGTCTTAAGTAATATTGTAATTTTCTGAGATACTGAATTTGGGATTTTCCTTAGTTGTCAGTTATAATCATCAAAATTAAAAGAAATAAACATTTGAAATATATCAGTCTGTGTGTAATGAATGAATATGATATACAAGTTTCACTTTTTGAATGGAATTAGTGAAATAAATCACTTTGTTGATGAAATTCTAATTATATGACCAGCACCTGTATATGCTGTCTATTGCTGATGATCGTATTATTTTTAATACTTTTGTTCAGGAGGTTTTTGTACTCATTCAGAAGATGTGTAATAGTGTCCATGAGTGTATAACAGTGAAAACACGAAAAGCCGTAAAAACTTGTCAATGGCAGGGAAGCGTTGTCTTCTAAAAGACGAGATAACTTGTCAATGGCAGGGAAAGATTGAATACGTTTAACACATTTTATACTATATAATACTAATTATATAATAATTTCATTTTTATGCATTTTTATCATTTGTAAAATGGATAATATATGTAATGGAAAATTTTGTACATAATATCAGAATTAAATGTTTAATTTACTTTGAAAAAAAACAAATATTTGCCCTTTGTCTTTTTGTTGTTCTTTGTTTCTTACAGTATGACGCATAATGAATTTACATTCTTGTTATACTGGTGTGCATTTTTTCAAACCTGATGCCGAATTCTCTGATTTGCTGTTTTCCTCAGGTGCCAACAAAGAAGCTGAAGAAGTTTGAGAAGGAGTATCAGTGTCTGAGAGAGAGTCAGCTGCAGCAGGAAGACCCTATAGACAGATACCAGGTAAGCCAGACCCTGATTGAGCTCCACCTCCTCTGATCCTCCTCGATCCTCCTGCATTCATCTTCATCTCACTCTGTCTCAGTTCAGGACTGTGTAGCGGGCCGCACTGGAAACCACAGACTCTGTTCGGCACAGGGAAAGAGCCAAACGCTCGCTCGTTTTGTACGCCTGTTATTTATACAAATAATTGTATTTATTTTTTACGTTTTTTATAAAGTGCAAAAGGAGTCTTATGTTTACATTAACCGAAATGTTTTTTGCATTTATTGAATGTATTATAGTTTACATATTTTTAGCTTTATGTTGTTAATATGGAAAAAATCTAATAAAATGTGAAACTCTAAACAATCTTTGACATTTGAATGGAAATACAAACCATCATGCAATGTTGAAAAGCTAGCCATACTACAGGAAGCTCCATTACTTCCTTGCTGTCACTTCCTGCTTACCCTCTCCCTCACTCAACCGACTAACCAATGAGATTCCTTTACTTACTCATTTAACCAATGAGCTGTGGCGGGGGGTGGAGCATGGGGGGGTGCTGTTGTATTTGAAGGGGAAGGCCTCTGCGGTTCTTGTTCTGGTGGGTGTTGTGTTGACTGTGGTTGGGTCTTCAGTGCAGGTAAGCATTCAACCCACCAGCGCTCATCAGCTACTAACCTCTGCCTGCCTGTGTGTGTGTGTGTGTGTGTGTGTGTGTGTGTGTGTGTGTGTGTGTGTGTGTGTGTGTGTGTGTGTTAGAAATGATCAAGTCTTTCCGTCTGACATCAGCTGCTTGGCACAGCCTAACCAGCAATGTGTGTATGTGTGTGTTTGTAAATGGAAGTCAGATGACCGCTTTCCTCTTCCTGATAAGGAAATGTGTGTCATGTGAGGCGGTGGGAGACTCCCTGTGACAACGGCTACTCTCTAATCAGGCAACGCAGAGTGACACTGCAGTCACTGAGTGTTGTTTCTCAAGACTGGATGTGAAATACTGGTCTTAGATCAGCTTGTGATCTCCAAGTGTCTTTACATATGGCTCCTAGTTGCCTGTAGTGTCATTTTTTGTAGTAAATGTGCAGCTTTTTTGGTGTTTTCTGGATGGAGTGGGCTGTCTGGTAAAAAATGAATTGTGGGGAATGTTTTTTTTTTATATATTTATAATTCAAATGATTATTTTTTTTAATTTAACACAAAAAAATGCATGATTTCATCCAATTTCTGCAAAATTTTGCAGAGGCAGAAAGCATATTTCACTTTTCTTTTTAATTATTATTTCCTAATATTTTCTCTCTATTATCATTATCATAATCTCTTATGTTATAAACATTTTACTATTATCTTTATTTATTATTTATATTACATTATGTGTTTTTATTACTGTTAATAACGTTTAATTTTGTAATTATGTAAATGCTCTCAATGTAAACGCTCTCAGTGCTGACACAAAAAAAATTATAATCACACTTGGTTAGTACACAGTGTAAGTGCAACTCAAAAAATATGAAAAAAATGTAATGAAAGTAGATTTTTTTTTACATTTTGACATTTTTAGTTTTTGCTTTTATTTGTGTTGGGTTTACACTGTGATCTAGACATTTGTTGTGCTTACATGTTAGTGCTTGGGAAATTTGAGTCTGTAGCTTGTGCAAAGCTAGCCCTGCAGTCTTTTCAGTCTCCGTCTGTAAATCTGCACGGCGTCCCCACCATAAGGTTATAAAGGAAGTGCCTATGTGTCTTTGCAGAGAGAGAACCGGCGGTTGCAGGAGGCCAGCATGCGTCTGGAGCAGGAGAACGATGATCTCGCCCATGAACTGGTGACCAGTAAGATAGCACTGAGGAACGACCTGGACCAGGTATTTTCTACACTAGTTAACACATGTTCAGCTTTTGTTTAAACCTTGTGTGTTAATAAGCATTGCGTTTTCAGGTTGAGGACAAAGCTGATGTTTTAAACAAGGAACTGCTCAACACTAAACAACGCCTGGTGGAGACCGAGGAGGAGAAGAGAAGACAAGAGGAGGAGACGGCACAGGTAACGAGAACCAAGGACTCAAAAGGTCTCTGACACTCTAATCAATTTCACTGCTATGGAGTTGTACAGTGTTTTTTTCTTTTCAGCTGAAGGAAGTGTTCAGAAGAGAGCTGGAGAAAGCCGAATTAGAGATCAAGAAGACCACAGCCATCATAGCAGAGTATAAACAGGTATGTCTGAGCATCCCGCATAAATCAAAAGTCTCATAATCCTCAAAATCAACCCCACGTGCTTACTTCAGGACAGGATTATTACACTGTAAATATAGACTCTGTATTGCCAAAAGCATCGGGATACCCCTTTTAATGAAGACGTTTGTCTACTTTAGTCTTTTCTTTGAGTATAAATTTTAATGTTTAAGCTTATAATGATATTCCAGGGAATATCATTTTAAAACTAATTTTATAGCAACCGTCGAATGGGATCCTATTCTATTCTAACATGACAACGCCCCTTTGTTTAAGGCAAGGTTCAAAAAGAAAAGATCGATTCAGTCAATGTGGAAGAACTTGACTGGTCTGCAGAAAGCAATGTCATAATCCCAGCTGAACACCTCTGGTGTGACTTTGAATGCATAACTTAAGCCAAAAACTTGAGGGTTTAAAGCTGCTGTAGGTAACTTTTGTAAAAATATATTTTTTACGTATTTATTAAACCTGTCATTATGTCCTGACAGTAGAATATGAGACAGATAATCTGTGAAAAAATCAAGCTCCTCTGGCTCCTCCCAGTGGTCCTATTGCCATTTGCAGAAACTCCATCGCTCCCGGTAAAAAAACAACCAATCAGAGCTGCGGTCCGTAACTTTGTTTGTGTTCAAAATGTAGAAAAATGTATATAATAAGCGAGTACACCATGAATCCATTTTCCAAACCGTGTTTTTAGCTTGTCCTGAATCACTAGGGTGCACCTATAATAAGTGTTTATATTCGGACTATTTTAGATTGCTTCGGGGGTACCGCGGCGGAGTAACCCAGTACCTTTGTGATTCTTCATAGACATAAACAGAGAGAAGTAGTTCCGGCTACGATGTTCTTCCGCAACACGCAAGCAGTTCTGTTTATTAACCGTTACAGCGTCAAAAGTTACCTACCGCAGCTTTAATTGTCATATGACCTACACCAACTCCTCCAATGCCACACCGCCATCTAGTAGTTAAAAAAATACATTGAGTAAATCATAAACCAAGGGACCAAATTAGTAAATCATAAAACAAGGGAACAAATTGGTAAATCGTGCACACAATTTAGTAAACCAAGGGAACGAATTAGTCAATCAAGCGCATGACTTACAGTAATAAACCAAGTGAACGAATTTGTAAATCGTAAACCAAGGGATCAAATTAGTAAATTGTAAAACAAGGGAACAAATTAGTAAATTGTAAAACAAGGGAACAAATTAGTAAATCGTGTGCAAAATTTAGTAAACCAAGGGAACGAATTAGTAAATTATAAAACAAAGGAACAGCTTTGTAAATTTTGCGCACAATTAAATCAAAGGAACGAATTAGTAAATCGTGAGCAGGATTTAGTGAACCGCCGGAACAAATTGAATCTTGAGCACGATTTCCTACTTCTTTTCACAGCATTTCATTTGTGGTGCTCTGTATATCACCAAAAAAAAAAATACTGACACTAACTAAAAAATATAAACTAATTTAAACTAATACTATTTATAATAATATCTCACTGATACTAATGTAACTGCTTCAAATTGTATTTCCTGTTTGCATTAGATATGTTCCCAGTTAAGTACGAGACTGGAGAAACAACAGGCATCCACGAAAGAGGAACTGGATATTGTTAAAGTGAGTAAATCATCTCTGCATAATTTTATATGGCACGTTGAGCTGTGACCATCAGCATATGTTGTTGTTGTTCTTCCAGGCTAAAGTGATGGCATGTGAGCGCTGTAGGGAAGTGTTCAGCAAAGACGGACCCCTGCAGATCCCGGCAGTGAGTCAGGACAACCGGGACACAGACCTGGACGAGGAGAAGGACTCGCTGAAGGCTCAGCTCCGAGAGCTAGAACTGGAGCTGGCGCAAACCAAACTCCAGCTGGTGGAGGCCAAGTGCAAGATCCAGGTAAGACGTCACGGCATATAAAACAGCATAGTGCTGGAGACTTACAGATGCTACTTCAGCTAATTATCAGCTCATCGGCAGCAGGTCAAAACCAACAACCTTTTGTGAACGTTTACAAATTTACAGTATATGCTATGCTTTTTAAACGTATAGTTAGGTCAGTGTTAAAGGGAAATTTGTGACTAGCTGCTAGTAATTTGCTCTCTACACTAACTAATACTAGTTTACAATGAATATATGTGACTCTGGACCTCTTAAGTGTCAGTTTGTCAAATTGAGATGTAATTTATAAATAAGCTTTCCATTGATGTACATTGAGTACTATTTACGTCGAGTACTTTTTTTAATCTTGTACTGGTAAAGACTTTATTCTAAAAATGTTTTTTTTTTTTTTTGTAAATGACCTACTTGTAGTATCTTAGCAAACAAATGAGTTGTATATTTTAATACGCTTTTTACAGCTATGTCACCGTTACTTTAATGTTGTTTGTTCATGTACTGCACCAGGAGCTGGAGCATCAGAGGGGTGTTTTGATGACTGAGGTCCAAGCTGCCAAAAACTCCTGGTTCAGTAAAACACTGGGCTCCCTCAAGAATTCAGCCAGTAACCAGTCACCCTCCTCACCCAAAGAGGGCCAGTAGGACTCGCCAAGGGCTTAAAACCAGAGGGTAGAGGAGTGTGACCCTTCTACTTGGCCAATCGGAGTCGAAAACAAGCTGTAATAAACACTACTAGCAACACAACATGGCAATGCAGTATTCCCTCACATGGACTAATGAACTACTTCCACATACATTTAACAGTCTGTTATGATTTCCTTTAGCTTGTGATGCCACCTATTGGACAGTAGCAGTACTACGGTCATAATTGTTACATTTACCCATGTTCATGCAGTTAACCACTTCTGCAATGATTTGTTTTGTTAGTCAATTCTAGCATGCCAGTACATAAACTTTGACCTTTATCTGCCAAATCAAAGTTGTTGTTGTTTTTTCTAAGAGGGAATACTGCATTCTGCTAACACTTAAAAGTAAAAAAGTCATTTTGTTTTTCTTTATATAAATAATAAATGTAACCGTTTTGTCATATAAATGTGTATAACTAAATGTCGATTTTTATTATTGAGCTTGTACAGTTCTAAAAGAAAAGTGTTGTATTATTTTTTACGATTTTGAATATGAATGTGCTCTTTATAAATGTCAAATGCAGAAAAGCACAGACAAATTGGCCATGTGTCACATGACATTCCCTCCGTCCGTTTTCACAGTTTTAAATGGCTGTAGACTGTTTGGGGATCTGTTTCGCTGTGAGCAGATCACATGATTTATCAGCCGACGCAGACCTTGATGTTGTGGCCACACAATATTGACCTGCTCAAGTTGCACATACTGCTTGTTTTAAGCAACTGGGTGAAGGATGCCATGCAGAAATCAAGAATATGTCAATGTGTCTCTCTTATTTTTTAATGAAAGAAGTAAACCAGGTTGCAGAGATATAGCTATCGTTGAGATCAGTGTGACTTCAAAGCCATATGGAGTCAATCTGCGTTTAAATTTTTCTTCTGCTATTTGTTAGAATGTCCATGTTACTAACTTCCCTTTATGTGTTGTATTTCACCAAGGGGAGTGAGATAATCTGCATGGCTCTTATTCACACTAACAAGTCGCCATATTGTGAACATGCTTTTTTTACACTGGTGTTAACAAAAAAAGTTGTTTTGCTTTTTTGAAACTGTGATTTCAAGATGCCAAACTAATTATACTCATTAAGAAAGAGATGTCAGTTTAGTATAAACTAATAGTGCAGTCCTGTGGGTTTCTCGGGGTGGTTACAGGTGTTTTTATATTGTAATCTACAGGACAGAAGACATTGCTTCTGTGCGTCTGGTTTATTGTCGGTTCATCTGTTTCATTGTTCCAGCCTGCTGATGTCATCTGTCTAATAACTACCTGAGATTAAATATCTGGTTCTTGATCCCATGTTTGATTACAAGTCTGATTCAATTGATTCACTCCTTTCGTTGTTTCAATAAAGAGTAATGGTAATTAATTTGTTGACCTGTCTAATATTTCTTTGCTGTTTTTGGTAGTTTTAATATATATTAAAAATATATATTTATTTGTATTATTCCGTCTGGTCCACTAATGTGTTATTTCATTTCATGGCCTATGCTTACTTGATTTACGTTATTTACGTTCATTTACGCATTACGTTAAGTGTTTCCCGCGTAAGGTACTTTGTGTTGTACGTTGCCATGACGTTCACACGCACACAAAACTGCTACGATCATAGACATCATGGCTACGATGATACCTCCGACGCCGTGAAATTAATGTTGAATATTAATAATGTACGTAAACCCATGAGGTAAGAAAAAATGTATAGCATATTCATGTATCTTAAAACTTCTGGTTACATGAGCCTAAGCTCTTTTCAATAACGTCTATGCAAAATAGCGTTGCCAGCTGTTCCGTGTAACGTAGCCTAATACGGAATGCAGTTTGTCCTGTATTCGCAGGCATATGCCGTATGGCCATCTAGACCATACAAATAATTAATCAATCATTCTTTTTGCAAACATCATTGTTTGAATTGCTAACGTGGCCACTGAAGGAAGGCTTTAAGACCTTGCAGAATGGACGCCCCCACTTCCCTCGAGCTAACGGCAATCTAACACCATCTGCGTTTTGGTTTTTGCCAAACCCGTTTGGGTGAATGCAAAGCGAGTGATTATTGGTCATAAGCACAACATCCAGCTAGGCAAGAATAATGCAATCTACCCGAGGAAGGACGTCTTTCAGTATTGAAAGTCAATGTTGTTTAATAGAGACACAAAATTACACATTTTAAAAATTGTAACTTGCATATTCCCAAACCTATATCTCATTAATATTTAAGAACAAATTCAAGCACCAAAAGCAGCCCACACACTCCCAAGATTTCTTTAATTGAAAAAAATAATAGTTTTCATGAAATCATAGGATATGGTTGCAATAACATTTTAGTGAACAATTTTAAATGTCATTAAAAAAAATGCTTTATTGATTGAAGTTTCATAAAAGTTAAGTTGCTATCCTTTAAAAATGTTATGCCATACTGTAGCCTATGTAATTTCACAGTATATTCACCTAGGCTAAATTACTTACTGCACCACTTATATATTTTACCTTACTGTACCACGAGGTAAAATATATTCAGGCCAATGCTTTGTGTATAACATGCGTGACATTTTTTGTATGACATTAAACTTTATTTTTAGAATAATTGTACATGGGTTAAGCAAAATAAATGTGATTATTTCTGACAATGTTTTATACATATAACTGTAGAAACGGAAATGACACACTGTGGTACAGAACAAATATTTTCTGTCCCTTATTTTCTGATAAAGAATCACACTCGTCCCTTATTTTCATTTTCTGAAGCGAAAAAACTTTCTTTGGTCTTCCAAAAGAGGACACAACTAGAAATCAGTGGTTAAGTTGTATTTACAACACTGTTCCAGAACAGTTCAACCCAAATATTCAGATGTGTGCAGCTCATTTTATGGAGTACTATTTTTCTGAACCTGCAAAGTAGGCTACAATGCGGTCTACACACAAAGGCTGATGATTCAAACGTTAGTTCTGAGCAGTGTAGAGTACAGCTTGTTGTCTGTCATTTCTCCGATTACAAATGCAGACATGGAACCTGGTTTTGTGTTTACACTGCGGGATACGTAATATGTGTAAAAAAAAAAAAGTAATTATGTCCCCACTGGACAAATGCCTTGTTTGTAATGGGTTTTATTCAGCCAAAAACAACGTACTAGACAGCTGGCCAATCAGAGCACACCTCGCTTTTCAGACCGATGAGCTTTGTAAAAATCAATACATTTCAGAAGGCGGGGCATAGAGGAGTAAAATAACGTACATTTTGTGGAAAATAATGTGTTTTTAACACTGATCTATATATATAACTGTTAACAGTGCATGTTAACAGTTTTTAGTACCACCCACTCACCATTATATTATTACTTTTAAAGCAGTTTGGTTGCTTAATTATTGCCACAATAAGTAACTAACAGATTTGACTACAGTTGTTACAGATTACCATCAAATTACTTAATTGACCATAACCATATTTTCTACTACATTCTAGTCTCAACTGAAACCACATTACCCAAATCTATATATTGTCCTCCATTTGACCAGCATCATCCAGATAGTCGTCTGCGAAGTTGAGCATCTGCTGCAGAGCGGTGAGCAGCAGGACGTCACAGTTGAGCTCCAGCTCCAGCTCCTGACTGTAGTTCTTCACCGGTAACACACAAGACACCGGCACACCCAACCCAGAGCTCACCTCCTGCACCTGCAGACACAAAACAACATCTCCCTCACTCGGAGTCCTGTAGATACAGACATCTGATCATGTGACCGCTCTCACCTTCGACTTGATGTAGGAACTGACATAAACACTTTGAAGATTTTCCTCCACTAGAGGACATGCTTCATCTACTTTTGTCATCAAGACGATCTGAGCGATGCCTGAAATAGTAGAGGGATGTTTTTCGTTGCGTCACATGCAGACCTACCTTTTATCAATCACAAGATTGGTGTAAATATGTTCAATCACCCCGTGAGTTCACTTTTCTGCGTATGGAAGCCAGTTTTTCCTGTAGTTTGTCAGACATGAGGGAGATTTTGGTGGCATCTATCACATACACTACACAGTGGATCTTCTCCTGAAGAGATGCAGGTCTGGAGGACTTCTGCTCATCAGGTTGAAATGGTGTTGTGGGATTGAACTGAATCAAGAGGATTTAGTATGAAACAAACATAGTTCATACTTCAACCTTCATTCATTTTGGAGATGAGTGCTCTTACTTTATAGCGGTCAGGTATGTGTCCTTGAAGAATGCTGCTGATGTCCTCAATGTCCAGTCCTGCACCTGTTTGCTCCTCGAGTCCCATGGTGTCACACAACACAAAAGGCAATGGTTTTCCCTCACGGCCGTCATTCACTGGATATGTGCGAAACTACCAACCAAGAAGAGAATCAGTTAAAGACCTGAAGTTATCAAGAGACAACGCTTGAACTCTTACTGGAACCTCTATGAAAGCTGTTGAATCTGTACCTGTGTGGTGAGGCTAGTGCCTGCAGATCCTGATATGGCTTTGCTGGTAATGCGGCCCATGAAGATGGAGTTGATGGAGTTGAAGAAACTGGATTTTCCAGCTCCTACAGGACCGATCATTAGGATTTGGACTCGACTCACAGATGCCATCACAGGTTTATGGTTCCTGATCGTTTCCATGAGCTCATCTTTTCGCCTACAACAGAGATCGCAATTTTATAGGTGAATATCAAATTACAATGAGCAAGCGAAACCAGAACCTGAGTAGAAACATACTCCGCTGTCCACAGAACATTCCTCCAAGGTTTCCCCTCAGTACTGACTTGAGAGCCTGCATAGCAAATAATAAATACAATATTAACAATAACGTTTAGGGTAAATTACGCAAACAACCTAAAACTTCTTGTACTATTAAGTTTAAAAAAATCTAGCAATTGGCTTACTTTGCTCCACTTTGTACACCTCACATTCACTCAATTGAGTGTCGTTCCCATACATTGTTGTGGTATTAACACTGAATGCATTGCCTCCCGAGTTATACACAACTGGTTGGTTGTTGTAGCAAAAGTACAGCTGTTGACCAAAGTTGGGCACTCCAGCATCATCAACACGTGCATAATTTCCACTGTTAATTTTGATGCAAATGGGGATCTTGCCCTGAAAACTGAACACGAATATGTCCTCATCAGTAATGTACTGCCCGCTCTGAGCATAATCCACACTAGTGTATCCACCAAAGATGTAGCCTGAACGGTTGTAGGCTACGAGTAAAGTGGGACCCTGACGGTCACATCTCTGGTGGAAGGCAGAAGCTTGATATCCATGAACTGAAGCTTTGTAGAGAAGACTCAGTTCCACATTCCCCAGCAAAGCACGGAGCCGCTTACTTTTCTCTTCTGTTAAATCAGAAGTGAGGGACTCCACAGTACCATCCCTCACTTGCCTTTTTTGCCGCCTTGAAGACAAAAAACATGCAAATACAAATATAAACTTGAGCTTCACTCACAAACAGTAAATTTTTGTGACCTATTATTCTTTTTTTAATGCAGTGTTTATGTGCTCAGTACATTCATCGAGCTCATATCTATTGCGGGAAAAAAGACCAAATCAATATTTTTCTTTTATTTATGAGAACTATACAAGACCAAAATTTTCTGAAGGTTACATTCTTTATATAGTGACCATTGGTAAAATCTGCCTCCTTTCCTTGTTTGATTCTCTAAGGCTCAGTTAAGTTTTATTTTTATACTTACATTTCTTTAAAGCTTGCTTTCATTGTTTCTGTGAACTGCCACTGCACAAAGAGTTATATGAATTGACAGATCGAAATACATTCACTGTACATCATAATCTCCAAACACTAAACAATAACAAATTACAATATTTGTATGTAATATTTTATGCTCTTATAATACGCATACGTAACTCACCTTTCGCAGAGCACTTGCTGTGAAAATGCTTCACTTGTTCTCAGAATGTTACACCCAAGACAAACCTGTTCTGTCAAGTTCCTTCATTCATCTGATACAAGAATGTTTTTAGCATTAAAATTGATCACCCTTTAATGAACTGTCAAGTCTCTAAAACACAAAATATGTTGAAGGAGATGAAAAACTATACTTTTGGTCAGAACAAACACAAGTACCTGTTGGTTGTGTGGGAAACGCCCATTGACTCCACACCTGGCTTTGTGTCTGACAAACAGGTTCTCCTTGCTCAGACACTAGGAACTAATCATAGTGAACACCAGGGGTCTCTATGTGTGGCACATACTGTATGTTTCAGTTGTGTATTGATAACTGTTTCAACTAAAATGTTAAAATATACATGAAGAACGCTGTCCGTTGGACAGTATAATATATACAGGTGCTGGTCATATAATTAGAATATCATCACTAATTCCATTAAAATTGAAACTTGTATATTAAATTCATTCATTACACACAGACTGATATATTTCAAATGTTTATTTCTTTTGATGATTATTACTGGCAACTAAGGAAAATCCCAAATTCAGTATCTCAGAAATTTTGAATATTACTTAAGACCAATACAAAGAAAGGATTTTTCGAAATCTTGGCCAACTGAAAAGTATTTTACAGCAATTTACTAACAAAATATTTACATACTAAATAGAAAATACAAAAAAAAAAGAAAAAGAAAGAAAAGCATCATTTTAGAGGCCTCCAGGGTGATACAGTAACACCTTGTCATATTTAATTGCAATCAGCAAGCCATACAGAATTGATTTTCATAATGTTTACTTTTAAATGTAAGGAGTAACTAATTCCAAAAATGGATTTCTTCCATGGAAAGGTCTGCATTTCTTTTAGAACAGTATGACAGTCCTACTTTGTAATATTGATCTTACAGCATTTTCGCAATAAAGTCTCAATAAATAAATGCAATTTGAGTAATACACCAATTTTCTGGCTTAAGATACATTATCATGCAGAGATAGAAGATAAGCCACCTACATCCTATTCAAAGACAATATGGACGCAGCTCAGCAAAGCTTTTAAAAAAACGTTGTCCTCCATTTGACCAGCATCATCCAGATAGTCATCTGGGAAGTTGAGCATCTGCTGTTTTTCATATGAACTTGAAGTTTTTCCTGTAGTTTGTCAGACATGAAGGAAATTTTGGTGGCGTCTATCACATACACCACACAGTGGATCTTCTCCTGAAGAGATGCAGGACTGGAGGACATTTGCTTATCAGGTTGAAACGTTACTACAGGGTTGAACTAGAAAGGGATGAACCAAACCATCTCTACTTAAACCTTTGTTCATTTTGGAGATGAGTGCTCTTACTTTATAGTGGTCAGGTACGTGTCCTTGAAGAATGCTGCTGAAGTCCTCAATATCCAGTCCTGCACCTGATTGCTCCTCGAGTCCCATGGTGTCACACAACACAAATGGTTGTTTTATAGTACACACCAAGGAAGGTCCTGAAGTCCTGCTGAATCTGTACCTGCACAGTTAGACTAGTGCCTGCAGATCTTGACATGGCTTTGTTGATCACATGACCAGTGAAGGTGGAGTTTAAGAAAATGGATTTTCCAGCTTCAGGACCGATCATTAGGATTCGGACACGACACAGACCTCATCAGGGGTTCGTGGTTCCTGATTATTTCCATGAGCTCTGCTCTTCGACTACAAAGCAGAATCGGACTTTATATCAGATTGTTATATTACATTTTCAAAAGAGAAATAACCAAAACAGGAAATAGTGGAAACACACTCAGCTGTCCACAGAACATTTCTCCAGTTTCTCATCTGCAATGACCTGAGGCTGTAGGAAGTGTATTTAAAAAAAGAACATTTGCTATGTTGTTTGATATATAGTTGGACATTCTATACATTGTTTTATTGCTGTCTTTGACATTTTTTATATTCACTGTGTAAAACACATGAAGTGGTAAATACTTCCTGATTGTTTACTTACCATCTTCTACTTTGTACACCCCCCATTCAGTCAGCTGAGTGTCATTTCCATACAGTGTTGCAGGATTAAAACTGATTGTTTTATTACTACATTCTCTATCATAGTATTTGTTCCTTTCTTGACTATAAACAGCTGGTTGGTTGTTGTAGCAAAAGTACAACTGTTGGCCAAAGGTTGGCCCTTTAGCATCAATCATAACGTGTGTTACATTCACTGTTAACTTTGATGTAAATGGGGATCTTGCCATGAACACTGGACAGGAAAACATGTCAGTTACATATGTAACCAGGGTTCCCTGAATAGGGAACGAGATGCAGTGGTGACAACATCACTGAATGGGAACACCTCTTTGTGAGATGAGTGTCATATACCTGTCTGAAGCCCTGTACTATTCCGCCAATCCTATTGGCCAAATAGCACTTGGCATCACCTTATGTATGCGTAAGCATAGTATACCTGCATGCCGCGGGCCTCTTTGCTCAGATTACATGATACTAAGGAAACTCCATCAAGGTACGGAACGGCCCAAACCACAGCATCTCGTTCCCTATTCAGGGAACTGTGGTTACATACGTAACCGAGATGTTCCCTTTCATAAGTCATCAACAGTGGCAAATGAACCATAAACATAACATTACAAACAAATTTTATAACTTATAAAACACACAACCTTTTGCGCTGCTAAAGCAATGCTGAGCCACTGGACCTTAGTGTTTTAACATACCATTAAAAATACTACAGACTTTCTCAAGCATTTGTGAGAGCTTGCAGGTTTCCATATACTGACCTGGGATTTCTAAAGACTCGATCCTCTCAAGTCTGCACTCGATGCATCCTCGAGATCAAGAACACATTCGGGCACTTCCATGTGCCCTCTGTACTTGCGTTCTTGAGAATTGGAATTTAACTTCACCGGTTAATGATGACATATAGCGAGAACAAAAGGATGCAAGATCGCTAAATAGCGCGTATTGAGAAAAAGCCATTAACTCACTCCGCTCCAAGGCCACACCCACAGCCTCCATAGATCTGGCTGTGGGTGACAGATCATTCCCTGTGTTTGTGACAGCAAGTTCTGTCTGAGGGGAATATCCCACGGAGAGCCACATAACAGACTGATCGGTTCCGCAAACCATGGCTGAGTGGGGCACCATGGAGCTACCAACAATAGTTGTTCCACTCTGTCCATCTCTATTCTGGATAGCACCGCAGGAACTAGCCGAATCAGAGGAAGAGCATGCACTGGGCCATTAGTGGGCTAGAGTGTCCAGTTCTAGGGGCGATGGGAGGGTATAGGGAGAACCCTAGGTGGCAACACTTAGTCGTACTCGACGCAAATAAGTCCACTTTCGCCTCTCCAAACGTTCGCCATATATAGCTCACCGTTTGGGAATGCAACCTCCATTCCCCTTCCTCCAGGCTCTGTCTCGAGAGCAAATCCGTTCCGAAGTTCAAGTGTCCGGGGAACACTCGGTCTTTTGTTCGTTATCTGGCTGGGTTCGGTGTTCATCTTCAGTTCTCTTTTCACAGCAGTTCAGTCAGTGTACTGTTTGAGTACATGCATTACTCTGGGATATTGGTTTGTTTTAACTCAGAGGGAGTGTCAGCCACATTTAAAAAGTTAACAGCTTAAGTCATTTGTGGATTAATGCATATTGGAAACACGAACCGTTTAAAACGATTCAGTTCGATTTGGTGAACTGGTTCAAAAACATCTGGTTAAGGCTGGTTCACACGGCAGGATAATTAGGCTGATTTTAGCCCCGATTCACCCCTTCCGACAATTTTAGGATTCTCCTGATTATCGTAAAATAATCTGATCAAATATTTCTGCCGTGTGTGGTGTGTTAAGACTGCTCTCCTCTGCTCGGAAGAACGTCGGGACCGCTCCGATCTCAAATCGGGGATATCCAACATGTTGGATTTATTTGGCCCGATTTCTTCTCGTGTGTGGTGTCCCCCAAGGACAAACAATCACGCAGCCTGTGGACTGTGGCGTGTAGCCAATCAGAAAGTGAGGTGACGAGGCGGTGAGTAAGTACCGGGAAACAAAATCAAAACAGCCGGTGTATATAATAACACAAATATAACAAATACAAATAAAGTCGATGGGCATAACTACATCCAAAACTGCAGTCCACCAGAGTACATGGAAACGAACATATGAACGTTTATTTCAACGGTTATTAATCTGTGTTGTACGTAACAAAATTTCTATGAGATAAAAAACAACAAATTTCATATCATGATGTAGCAAGTATAGTCCATGCTCCCGTTGTCTCCATCTCTTTGACCATTGCCTTTTCTTGTTTTTCTTATGTTTTTTTCCGTTAAAAACAAAGCACAAACTATGACCACTGCATCCTCTTCGTCCGCCATGATTGTTTACTCTAAAGTCACGTTTGATCTCGAGGGATTTTGCGAGATTTCCCGTCTTACCTGGGAATGCTCGGGAGTCAAATCGGTTCGTGTGTGATATGTTGATATTGCCGTGTGGCTGCACACCACACACTGAACGACCAAAACTGTTAGACCCGTGATTTTTTATCGCCGTGTGTGGGGTCTCTCAGGTTTGGAAAATCGGCCGACAATTTTAAAATCGTCCCGTGTGAACCAGGCCTTACATTGAATGATTCGTTTGCAAACCGGATATCACAAACTGGTTTGTTTTTAATTCTCTCACAACATATACGCAAAAGAAAATGCTGAATAAAGTCATCGTTTTTGCTATTTCTGGACCAAAATGTATTTTCAAGGCTTCAAAAAATTCTGACCAACCCTCTGATGTCACATGGACTACTTTGATGAGGTTTTTCTTACCTTTCTGGACATGGACAGTAGACCGTACACACAGCTTCAATGGAGGGACTGAGAGCTCTCGGACTAAGTCTAAAATATATTAAACTGTGTTCTGAAGATGAACGGAGGTCTTACGGGTTTGGAACGACATGAGGGTGAGTTATTAATGACATAATTTAGATTTTTGGGCGAACTAACCCTTTAAGTCTTGTTTTGTTTACAGCAGTTACATTGAACCACAATGTATTAAAAGGCGGTAAATTTTTATCAACAAAATATGTTGTACACAAAGGAACAGGAGACCAGGGATGGATGTAACACGTTTTGCTTTAACATATGTTCAATTTAATAACTCGTGTCTTTCTGTAATGAAATATTTATATTTTACAAAATGTCCAAACTTTTTAGCTTATAGAAACAAAGAAATATACTACAACTGAACATCATGCAATCATTCATTAGCACTCAAACAAAAAACTGAGTTAACAGGCTCAAAAGAAAATTTTCCACCAGAGGCAACTTATAGGAAGTCGTGCTCCACTCGACCAGCATCATCCAGATAGTCGTCTGCGAAGTTGAGCATCTGCTGCAGAGCGGTGAGCAGCAGCACGTCACAGTTGAGCTCCAGCTCCAGCTCCTGACTGTAGTTCTTCACCGGTAACACACAAGACACCGGCACACCCAACCCAGAGCTCACCTCCTGCACCTGCAGACACAAAACAACATCTCCCTCACTCGGAGTCCTGTAGATACAGACATCTGATCATGTGACCGCTCTCACCTTCGACTTGATGTAGGAACTGACATAAACACTTTGAAGATCCTTCTGGACATGAGGACATGCTTCATCTATTTTCGTCATCAAAACGATCTGAGGGATGCCTACCAGATAGTATACCAATATAAAACACTTTACATTCATTTAGCAGATAGTTTTATCCAAAGCAATTTACAAACTGAAATGTTAATTCTCAGATTATAGATCAATGGTAGTATAATTTTAGTTTACTTTGCAAGTTCACTTTTCTGCGTATGGAAGCCAGTTTTTCCTGTAGTTTGTCAGACATGAGGGAGATTTTGGTGGCATCTATCACATACACCACACAGTGGATCTTCTCCTGAAGAGATGCAGGTGTGTAGACCCTTCGCTCATTGTGTTGAAACGGTACCATGGGGTTGAACTTAAATTTAGAGAAATGTAGAGAAGGACAACCATTCATTAAACTAATCATAATCATACACAAAGCCATTTTGGAGATGCATGAACCATCTTAATGCTCTTACTTTATAGCGGTCAGGTATGTGTCCTTGAAGAATGCTGCTGATGTCCTCAATGTCCAGTCCTGCACCTGATTGCTCCTCGAGTCCCATGGTGTCACACAACACAAATGGCAACGGCTTTCCCTCATGATGGTCAACAACTGGGTATGTGCGAAACTAAAAGAAATAACAGTTACAAACAAAGACAGGTCTTGACATCCCAGAAAAAAACTTTGTTTTCCTTTTAAATCTGTACCTGTGTGGTGAGACTAGTGCCTGCAGATCCTGACATGGCTTTGCTGGTAATGCGGCCCATGAAGATGGAGTTGATGGAGTTGAAGAAACTGGATTTTCCAGCTCCTACAGGACCGATCATTAGGATTCGGGCACGACTCACAGACGGCATCACAGGTTTATGGTTCCTGATCAATCCCATGAGCTCTGCTCTTCGACTACAACATGGAGCAAACCAATTGTGTGAGATCATCCTATGAAATCAGCAACAGTGGACAAGGAAAACAATATTTAAATTGAAACATACTTAGCTGTCCACAGAACATTCCTCCACTGCTTGTTTATGGCACTGCTCTGAGGGACTGGCAATCAAAATTATTATGAATTCATACCATGCATATTAGATTGTATAATCAATCACATGAATCCTTTTCTGAAGACTTGACTTACTCTGCTTCACTTTATACACCTCACATTCAGTCAGCTGAGTGTCGTTCCCATACATTGTCACCGTATTAACACTGAATGCACTCCCTCTGTGATTTAACACAACTGGCTGGTTCTTGTAGCAAAAGTACAGCTGTTGACCAAAGTTGGGCCCTCCAGCGTCATCGTAACGTGCAAAATGTCCACTGTTAATTTTGATGCACACAGGGATCTTGCCTTGAAAGCTGAACAGGAAAGCTTCCTGATCGGTAACATACTGCCCGCTTCGAGCATAATCCACACTAGTGTATCCACCAAAGATGTAGCCTGAACGGTTGTAGGCTACAAGTAAAGTGGGACCCTGACGGTCACATCTCTGGTGGAAAGCAGAAGCTTTATATCCATGAACTGAAGCTTTGTAGAGAAGAGACAGTTTCACAGTCCCCAGCAAAGCACGGAGCCGCTTACATTTCTCTTCTGGTAATTTGCAAGTGATGGGAGCAACCTTGGACACTTGAGATCCAAATACAAAAGACTGATACATCTTTGAAAGATAAAAAAAAATAAAAATTATTTATTACACTGTGTTGAGACCTTGTGGTGTGAATATGGAAATCATCAAGTTTACTCACCAATTCCATCGTAAAATGCTCTTGGCTCAGTAAACCAAACTAAATGTATTCCATAGAAAGAGGTGACACGATTTATAAGCAGCACGTGTATAGCGTCTGGTCATGTGATTGCAACATGGCGGTTCGCCCAATGTAATATATAAGTATTTCACATTTTATTTCACGTGTATTGGTGTGAGTTTACCATCTCGTATTGTAAAATACGGGTTATTTATTCGTGAAAAACGTTTAGACTAATTAAGTAAAAATTACCAAGTGAACGATCAAATAATTTTGACGTTTGAAATTAATAGCATTTTTGCGTGTAACTTCAACCACTTCGTCCAACGTTAAATACAATGTGAAATACTTTTATATTTCTTTAATATGTCGACTCTGTAGCTTACCTTTCACAGTCCAATTTCTCTGTCAAAGAAATAATGAATGCACTCGTTTAAGGATGGTGGACAGTGGCCATCTAGTTACTGCGACCAAGACCTGACAAACGCTGCCTATGGATGCATTTCAACGTGCGCGCGCGCGTGTGTGTGTTATGAATTAATGATAATATTTCTATTACTTATATTACAAATTGTGATGTGTTTATGGTTAATTAGAATAAATAGTTTTAAATTCCAATGCAAAGGCAAATTAGAGATTTTTTTTGGTCGAAAAAAAATAAATCATTTTCATTTGTAATGCTATGTTCTGTACCTGTATGGCTTTTTAATAAATATACATGTATCTGTTTCTCAAAAGAGTATTGCAGGTCATACCTGCTTTTTAAGTTTTGAATTTGAATAAATATTTTTATGTAATTAAACACTATTTTTTTTTTTTAAATCGGAAATTAATAACTTAAATCCTTTTTTAATTTTTATTAATAATCGTGTAAGTATAATATTAACAGATGGAAGCAAATATTGAATATAAGACAAAAAAAGTTTAAAATGGTGCTAAAAAAGGCATTCAAATGCGTTCAGTGAAAGTAGCTATTGTCTTTTCTGTGCATATAGCAGGGTTCATATTGAAAATCTGTGATTATTTTACAGATGATGTTGTTGGCAGTGGTCAAAATATGTTTTTCCAAATCTTAATTCCTTTGTGGATAATGATAATCTAAATTTGAAATGAGATGCATTATTGTTTTTCAGGATTATTAAGTGTAACATTAGCATGATATTACATAACATTTAGCTATAAAATCTGCACTCTAAAGAGGAGATTTGGTATTTGGTGCCATTATGATTAAAAAAAAAAGTGTTATATGTTGCATATCATATGACAGTCAATATATTGTTCTGTCACTGTTTCATATGTACATTTGTTATGCTATGTCTTTATTTATTTGTTTGTTTGTTTTCTTTAGCTTCGAGATAGTGAGGATGACCCCCCCCCCAAAAAAAAAAAAACTTAAAAATTGGCCACCTTGACAGAACATAAAAACAACTAGAACAAAAGTTGCTACACTGACATGCATCTTCAACCGTGTGAAAAAGTAATAAAAATCAGAAATTATAGGCTGTGTGTAATTCGAACAGTCAGTTTGACCTTTTTTATCCATTCAAGGTAGAAATACTCAGAACTCTTTTGTGTTTTGTAATAATAACAATGTGTTAAATACAATAACAATGTTAGAATAAAATATACACACACTTAAGAAAAGTCAGAGTAGGTCAATATTTGTATGGGTTTATTTCAACAAAGTTATTAGACATTTAAAATGTAAAAACTGTCAAAATGACTGCCTTTGTAGTTCTAGTGTTAAACTTGAAGCAATATCTGTTTTTGAACTTCACTCACCTTTGATGGAGTCTTAATCAGTTTTTACTAGTTTAATCAAACCATGCAATGATGACACAGAAATGTAACAAGCATCTCAGCAACAATGCAACATGTTTAGGTGGTACAAAGATGTTTGTTAGCATTTCCTTTTATTGAATGGGTATGATTTGGAAAGAAGTAGAATGGATAAACAGAACAGAATAACACTTTTTAGATGTCTTATTGTAGTGATATGTAATATGTCCCACAACTAGTAGATTAAATCGTAAAAAAAGTGTATTAATAGTACATTTCACACAAAGATATAATGTTAAATCAGCTATAAAAAAAGCTGTACTAGTACCAATTTATTAAATTATCATGTAAAGGATTCAGCATCATCCAGATAGTCGTCTGCGAAGTTGAGCATCTGCTGCAGAGCGGTGAGCAGCAGGACGTCACAGTTGAGCTCCAGCTCCAGCTCCTGACTGTAGTTCTTCAGCGGTAACACACAAGACACCGGCACACCCAACCCAGAGCTCACCTCCTGCACCTGCAGACACAAAACAACATCTCCCTCACTCGGAGTCCTGGAGATACAGACATCTGATCATGTGACCGCTCTCACCTTCGACTTGATGTAGGAACTGACATAAACACTTTGAAGATTTTCCTCCACTAGAGGACATGCTTCATCTACTTTTGTCATCAAGACGATCTGGGGGATGCCTGAAATGTAAATAACCAGAATACAGAATAAGAGTTATGCAACAGTTTTTCTCATTAGATTTTAATTAATCTATGGTATATCTAAAATGCTGTTACTTTACTTACTCAGTGAGTTCACTTTTCTTCGTATGGAAGCCAGTTTTTCCTGTAGTTTGTCAGACATGAGGGAGATTTTGGTGGCATCTATCACATACACCACACAGTGGATCTTCTCCTGAAGAGATGCAGGTTTGGAGGACTTCTGATCATCAGGTTGAAACGGCGTTGTGGGGTTGAACTGAATTAAGAGGATTTAAGATGACTGTATACACATATATATATATATATATATATATATATATATATATATATATATATATATATATATATATATATATATATATATATATACCATATATATATATACCATATATATATATATCCTGTTCATATATACCATATATGGTGTTGTGTTTTTTTTCCCCCGACACACATCTGATTGGGTTCATTTCATTTTAATTTGCATTGCAATGGTATGTTCCTGTTAATACAATGAATTTAAATACAACGTTTAACCGCGACAGTCTCTTGAAAAAGAGCAACTCACACATAGTGAAATATGGAATTACTTCGGATTTTTATCTGATGATGAAGGAAAAACCAAACTGCCATGCTAAATTCAAGCTAAATGGGGAAAACAAAAGCAACTTCATTTAGCATCTTCGGACACATCCCTAATCTTTTGCAGAGTACACAAAGGTTAGTGTAACTTATTTACCTTAAATAATTTATCTTAATTTTTGGGTCTATTTTTAATCTTAAGGTGTTGCATATTATTCACGCTAGAGAGAGGGACTGAAAATATTTTTTAAATGAGCAGTTTAAACACTGCATTTTAAAATAATAACTTTCTTTATAGTATGTATGCATTTTTGTTGCTCTTTTTTCCACCTTCTGGATGAATGGTTTTCATTATTTGCAACATCTCGGTTACGTATGTAACCTTGGTTCCCTGAATAGGGAACGAGATGCTGCGGTGACGTCACCACGTATGGGAACACCTCTGGTGTGACGAATGTCTGAAGCCCTATACCATCCCGCCAATCCTATTGGCCAAATGGCGCATAGCACCACCCTGCGCATGCGCACGCATGATATACCTGGGTGCAGCGCGCCATTTCGCTCAGATTTCATGACTGAAGATGAAGAGTTATCAAGGTACGGAACGGCCAGAACCGCAGCATCTCGTTCCCTATTCAGGGAACCAAGGTTACATACGTAACCGAGATGTTCCCTATCATAGGTCACTTCGATGCTGCGGTGACGTCACCACGTATGGGAACGATATACCAAAACGCCTGACGTACCTGATAACTGAGATCCGAGGAAGCATCTGCTCAAGCGGAGAGAACCCGGGAGCCAGGGGCCATCCTCACATCCAGACTGTAGGACTTGATAAAAGTGCTCGGTGAGGACCATCCTGCCGCAGCACAGATATCATCCATAGAAGAGCCACTGAGAAAAGCTTGAGAAGAAGCTACAGCTCGAGTGGAATGAGCCTTAACCCCTAAGGGCGAAGCGAGTCCGCGCGCCTCATAGGCCAAAGAAATTGCCTCCACCAGCCAATGGGACATGCGCTGCTTTGTAACTGCATGGCCCTTACTTTTATGTCCAAAGCAGACAAACAGCTGGTCAGATTCACGCCAAGGGGCTGTGCGATCCACATAAGTCTTTAAAGCTCTCACAGGGCAAAGACTTAGATCTCCTGACTCAGCCTCAGCAGGTGAAAAAGCTTCCAGAACCACTTGCTGAAAGCGAAAAGGGTTAGATGCGACCTTAGGAACATAGTTAGGCCTGGGCCGCAGCAGCACCTTCACAGAGCCCGGTGCGAATTCCATGCATGAAGGTGAAACAGAAAGAGCCTGTAAATCCCCAACTCTCTTGAGGGAGGATAAAGCCATGAGAAGAAGTGTCTTCAGTGTCAGGAATTTATCTGATACGGTCTCCAAGGGCTCAAACGGATGCCCTGATAAACCTAACAACACAATGGATAAATCCCATGAAGGAACTCGCACAGGGCGGAAAGGCCTCAGCCGTCGCGCACCCTGTATGAAACGAGAAACTAATGGATGACGCCCCACAGAGGCACCGCCTATGTATTCGTGGTAAGCTGAAATGGCTGCCACGTAAACCTTTAAAGTGGCTGGTGTAACGCCATCCGAGAAACGCTCCTGGAGGAACTCCAGCACTGAAGCCACTGGGCAGTAAACTAGATCCACATTATGATTGCCACACCAGGCTGTAAACAGTCTCTACTTGAAAGCATATAAGCGTCTCGTAGAAGCTGCTCTAGAATTCAATATAGTCTCAGTAGTTTCAACAGAAAGACCGGGACATACTAATGCACTCCGCTCAATGGCCACGCCCACAGTTTCCACAGATCTGGCCTCGGGTGCCAAATCAGCCCCTGTGCTTGTGATAATAAATCCTGTCTGAGCGTATTCTGCATAATACCGCTGGGATCAAACGAATCGGAGGAAAAGCATACAGACTGGTCCTGGGCCAGCTGTGAGCTAACGCATCCACGCCCAGGGGCGATGGGGAGCGTAGGGAGAACCATAGCGGGCAATGCGTAGTCATGCTCGACGCGAATAAATCCACTTTCGCTTTGCCGAATATCCGCCATAAAAGATCCACCGTCTGGGGGTGTAATCGCCATTCTCCCTGTTCCAGAGCCTGTCTGGATAGCAGGTCCGCTCCGAAATTCAATCGTCCGGGGACATGAATGGCCCGGATCGACAGAAACTTGTCCCGAGACCACAGAAGAACACGCCTCGCCAGCCTGCACAGGGGGCGAGAGCGCAATCCTCCTTGATGGTTCAGATAAGACACAACCGCTGTGTTGTCTGATCTGAGCAGCACATGACGGCCGATCAGCAGATCCGCGAAATACTGGAGAGCCAGAAAAACTGCCAGTAATTCCAGTCTGTTTATGTGCCAGCCGCGCTGAGCCGCTGTCCACACTCCGTGGGCTGGTCGCCCTCGACACACAGCTCCCCAACCAGTCAAAGACGCGTCCGTCGTGACAGTCTCTCGGAAAGCATAAATTCCCAGTCGAACTCCTGACAGGAGAAATTCGGTTGACATCCAAAATTTTAGCGACATCACACACCGCCGTGTCACCGAAATCGTGCGATGCGGGAGACAACGGGGTGAAATATTCCGCCTTTTCGTCCACCACTGAAAGGGGCGCATTTGAAGCAATCCCAGACGAATCACGGGGGATGCTGCTGCCATTAGACCCAAGAGCCTGAGGCACAATCTCACTGTCACCGTGCGACCCGCTTTGAAGTGCCGCACGCATGACGCAATCGACTGAGCGCGCGGGAGAGAAAGCTTCGCTGTCATCGCGCGAGAGTCCAGATCTATTCCCAGAAAGGTTATCCGTTGAGAGGGAGTTAAAACACTTTTCTTGAAATTTGTTTGTAAGCCCAGGCTGTTTAAATGATTCAGCACAAGATCTCGGTGAGAGTGTGCTTGAGTCCACGATTGCGCTAGCGCCAGCCAATCGTCCAAATAATTCAACACACGAACGCCCTGGAGCCGCAACGGGGCCAGAGCTGCGTCCATGCATTTTGAGAAAGTACGGGGCGCTAAAGCCAAGCCAAAGGGAAGAACGCGGTACTGATACGCTTTGCCCTCTAAAGCGAATCTGAGGAACTTCCTGTGTCTCTTGACGATCTGAATATGGAAATACGCATCCTTCAGATCGATCGTAATAAACCAATCGCTTGGTCGGATCTGAGACAGAATAGATTTCACCGTCAACATCTTGAATTTGCTCGGTCTGAGTGCAAGATTCAGACGGCGTAAATCCAGAATGGGTCGTAACCCGCCGTCTTTTTTCGGTACCACGAAATAACGGCTGTAAAAACCCGTCTCCATCTGAGAGGGGTGTACTTCTTCTATAGCCCCTTTGCTCAGCAGAGCTGACATTTCCTTTTGCAGCACCGCCATTTCCGTAGACTTCACCGTAGTGGAAAGAATTCCGCGGAAAGGAGGCGGGTCTTTCCGAAACTGAATGGTGTATCCGTGACAAACCGTGCGTAACACCCATTGAGGAATGCCGGGCAAGCGTTCCCACGAGGCCCGAAACAATATTAGCGGTTTCAAAACTTCCGCTCCCTGCAACGCCGTCATACGCGTTAAAACGACCGGACACGAAAAACCCGTGGTGTTCGTGCACCGGGGAAGCGTATGCGCCAGAGTCGTTGCGTTCCGTTGAGTATAATCCTGAAACGTGTCCACGGCAGGAATTAGGCCAACAGATGGAACATCGGGCTCTGCCGCTAGCGAAAACGCGGCGGCTGTGCGAGCCGTCATAAACGGGCCGTTTGTGCAGGGTCCTTGAGTCGTCCCTCGAACTCCAAAAGCAGGATTGCGCAGAGTGTCTGAGGGAGCGTCTATTATTACAACTCGATCCAATGTTGCTCGAGGCGCTGTTTGCGGCGAGACAATCAATGTTTGAGCATGGGGACTGCAATGAGAGTGTAGGATGCGCGAAAGCGGTCCGACAGCGCTCTCTAGCGGAGGGCACAGTCCCTGGCAAGCAGCAAAAAGATCAGGAGCTGCTATTCGGCACCCGAGAACGAGAGGCTTTAGCCGTCGAGGTCAGGTTCAACCGCTTACGTTGACGCTGGTGCGCCGGAGGAAAAACCCTAGGGCCCCAGTCCTTACGAGGAGGCGCCATAGGTGTGGGTTCCTCTCGAGAGGCTGCTCACTGGCGGTGAGAGGAGGTTGAGCGAGAACGCGCGGGCGCTTGCCGGCGTTCGACCTCCCTGGGTCTGCGGGGAATCAGCTGGCGGAAAGCGGCTGATTGCTGTTTCGCTGCCCTGAACTTCTCCACTACTGACGTGACAGCCTCACCGAAGAATCCATCCCTGGAGACAGGGGCATCCATAAGGAAAGATTTATCCTTCTCCTTAATATCGGTGAGATTAAGCCAGAGGTGGCGCTCAACCGAAATCAAACCGGCCATAGTACGGCCCACTGCACGAGCGGTATGTTTGGTAGCACGTAGCGCCAAATCCGTAGCTCTACGCAGTTCTTTCACTGCCTCCGGTGTGATGCCCTCACCTTCATCCAATTCCTTCAATAACTCCGCTTGGTAGGCCTGAAGGACCGCCATAGAGTGGAGCGAAGCAGCCGCCTGACCAGCCGCCATGTAGGATTTACCCACCAAACTAGACGTGACTCGACACGCCTTCGAAGGAAGAAGGGGGCGAGACTTCCAAGCCGCGGCCGAACTAGGCGCAAGGTGTTCGGCGAGAGTCTCTTCCACCGGGGGCATCATAGTATAGCCATGGTTCGCCATATCAGAAACGGTGGCGAAATCCGCGGCCGCAGCGTTAGTAATCCGCTCCGAAAACGGCTGTTTCCAGGACCTCGAAACCTCCTGGTGGAGGTCCGGGAAAAAAGGCAAAGGCCTCCGGGGCTGTGTAGGTGTCCGACTGGTTAGAAAACGGTCGTCCAGCTTAGAAGAAGGTTGGGCCTCGGCCTTGTCAACCTCCCAGTCTAGCCCCAATTTACCCACCGCACGAGAAACCACATCCAACAGCTCACTGTAGGAGGGGGAAACACGCCTCTCCTGTCCGCTAGGAGGAAGAGGGCTAGTGTCGGTCGCGAAGTCCTCAGACCCCGAGGCCGCGGTGGATAAAACATCGTCGTCATAGCGTCCACAACCGAAGGAGATGGCGGCGCATGCCTCCGGTGTGGGAAGTAAATCCTCATTAGAGAAGACGACAGGCTCAGTATAAGTTTTATTCTGCAGCAGGGTAGGGGAGAGCGAGCGATGTGGAGAATATTCCAGCGCTGCGCTGTCCACGAAGTCCATGTCGCACGTGTCACCCCAGGCCCTCGCCTCGTGCGGTGCCTCGGCAGTCGCAGAGGTGACCTGACGGGGGTTAGACTCGAGGGCGACATTAGAGAATACTTCCACCCTGGAGCGCAGTACTCTGAGCCGCAGGCCATCACAATGGGGACAGGAAGAAAGGCTGCTAAGCGCCGCCTGTGCGTGATGTAAACCAAGACATACTACGCACCTGTCATGAGTGTCCCCCGCCGTGATGTACCTGGTACATGGCTCCTTACATTTTCGAAAACTCATCGCGTCCGCGAAGAGGAGTTAACACTGCTCGAAAAGATCGCTGGAGAACGCGAGACGATAGGGCACAGATGATTCGCTATTCCTGAAGGAATGAAATCTGAGCGAAATGGCGCGCTGCACCCAGGTATATCATGCGTGCGCATGCGCAGGGTGGTGCTATGCGCCATTTGGCCAATAGGATTGGCGGGATGGTATAGGGCTTCAGACATTCGTCACACCAGAGGTGTTCCCATACGTGGTGACGTCACCGCAGCATCGAAGTGACCTATGATAGGGAACAATCTTTGCAACGAAGAATGTTGTTATATTCATTAACATGACATCTGCAGTCTGTTTTTGTCAGCCCTTTGTTAATTTATAATGTTAAAATCAGCTTGTTTAGTTCCTAAAAAATATTTGTGTTTTGAGCAGACGTTTCTTTTGAATGGCTCTGTCAATAAATCATTTAGAAAGACTGCCACCTACTGGATGTAGTAGTTTCCCATTTAAAGGTAGTCCATAAAATATTTTTTTTTTCAGCATTTCATACAGTGCCTACGCTATGGTGGGGCATTCGCCCCCCCCCCCCCTTCCCCCCCAATCGGTTATTGCTGCCACTCCTACAGATATATATATCCCTTTTAGGTTTTATTTTAATATTAAATGTTCAAACTGTAACTTAAATGAAGTAAAAAGAATGGGAAAATGCATCATTCTGGTTGTCCATGGCACGTTACTAGGCTTCGTCAAGGTGAATGCTCGCCGTCTCGCCGAGTAAACTTGTTACATTTGATTTGCAGCGCGCGCGCAAAAGAACAGTTTGTCCGTCTATATTATAGACAGTTCTTAGCAGCTAATTAAAAAAAAATTCTTCAAAAAAGGTGGATTTTCGAAAATGGATTAGACCTTCGTAGCCTCGTCAATCAGCAGACTTGCTGACTCCGGTCACGGCCAAAAGTACCACGGTCTGAGAGCCGAGCTGGCCCTTCTTTTGCGAATGCTAGCAAATGCACAAGCTAATGGAAGGACACAGTACTTAGACGGTTCAGTAGCAACACTCGTCGCCTGCAACTCTTCTGAGGGTAACTCATATGTTCAATTCACTTATTGAAGCCAGCCCTGGCTTTCATAAGGCCTATACTAAGCAGGTGAATTGTTGATGAATGTCTGTGGGTTCTAACTGCATTTGTGTTTTATGCATTTGGAGGTGTGTAACCCAGGTTAAAAACAAGTATTAGCATAAATAGCAGAATATACATTTATTTTTGTCCTTTATTTATTTTGTTTAGAAAAATAGTCTTTTATAGTATTTAAAGTCCTTGAAACCCTAAGAAAAAACGGTGTTTAAATTATTTTATTTGTTGAAGCACACTGTATTTTCTGTATTTTATTTTTTTCAATTTCCTGTATTTTATTTTATCTTTATATATTTCTCAAGTTATACAAAATTTGCATTCTACTCAAATCAAAAACTAAAAAATCAGTTAAAAAATGTTGTGACATCCTTATTCTCTGCAGGCGAATTTTAGTCTTCTGATTTAACTGGTCTATACGCAGACATTTGTGTGATTAGGTCCAACTCGTTTTATGAAGAAAAAAGCCTAAAGCCTAAAGAAGAAAAAAGAAAAAAGTTTTAAGAAACATCTATACGAAAGATGTAGGCCTATTTTATGTTTTTTTATTTAGCCTATATTATATTTATATGATTTTCTGTCCTGTTCTGTTGTTTAGGCTATCCGACGTATCCGATCTTTTGAAATGCGACCTCCGTCTGAACGGCCAGGCCACATGTATCCGACTCGTACGTCATTGATACGCTACAAACGTCATAATTCTGCGTTGAAGTAGGCGGGAACGAGAAGAGCCACTCACATCAGTATCCCACCACTCCTGACTGTGACTCCGCACTCACAAATTTCTCTGTACCGACGTTGCTAACACTGCTACACAAAATTCCATGGCCAAAAACCTTGCTCTCCTCCTTCTTTTTAATTTTCTTCTTAAAACAAGAAGATTGTAATTGTGCTGGCTCCGTTGGGAAAATAACTTTAATGTTGCAAAAAGAGCTCCGCTGTTTACTACACTGTTGTTGACATCCATGTTTAACGTTAGCAACTTCCGCAAACAACGAGTGACATCGTTCACCGTTGAGTACTCTTCTGCGCATGCGGGTCACTTCTGGGTCATTTCACGTTCACACAGTAGGTCACAAAAGGTCGCATTTTATTGGAAATGTGAACGGGCTTGCAAAAAAATCTAATTAAAAAAAAATCAGAATTGAGCATTAAGTCCTGTAGTGTGAACGTCACATTGATTTAGAACCAAAAACCAAGAGAAAACATTACCGTCTAAAACCGGGAGAGGGCGCTCTATGTCTACGCCCTCTCGTGGCTGTAGACGGTAATGTTTTCTCTTGGTTCATGTCAAATTAATTTTGATAAGTCGCACATGGCTATAAGTCGCAGGACCAGCCAAACTATGAAAAGAAGTGCGAATTATAGTCCGGAAAGTACGGTAATTAATTTCATATTGTTTCTTATTGTTTTTTTTTTTTCAGAATCAGAACCATGCTGCCCTAACTGGTGCCCAAAGCCACACAGTTAACTCTGCCACCAGCAAGTCGCAGCCCACCATCGCCAGTCTCTTTGAGAAAACCAAGAAATTAAATTCTTAATGCAGTGTTAATGCTTAGTACACTGAGAAGAGTTTCAATTTGCATGACTTCATTACTGTACACATGGAGTACATGCATGACACATTTAAATTAGTTCCTTCGTGGTTGTTCTTGAGTTTTTCTAAAGAGCCAGTTATTCAATTTCATAAAAAAATTAATTCTGAGGACAATTTGGTCTGTTTTTATTTAAATCTTAGTATTTCTGACATTTTGCTTCATTTTGTAGATATGAATTTTGAATTAATAAAATATGGCATGGTATCATGATACTTCAGCTGGTATAGTATCGTACCATTTGTTTATTGTATCATGACAACCCTAATATATATATATATGTATGTATGTATGTATGTATGTATATAAAACAACTTTAATCCGAATCTTCCATTTCTCCTTTGTTCATTTTGGAGATGATTGCTCTTACTGTATAGTGGTCAGGTACGTGTCCTTGAAGAATGCTGCTGATGTCCTCAATATCCAGTCCTGCACCTGATTGATCCTCGAGTCCCATAGTGTCACACAACACAAATGGCAATGGTTTTCCTCCACAACCATCTTTCAAAGGATATGTGCGAAACTACCAAACAAGAAGAGAATCACATAAAGATCTTAGGTCATCAAAAGACGTTACATGAACTCTAATAGAAAATATAATCATTTTATTGAATCTGTACCTGCACAGTTAGACTAGTGCCTGCAGATCCTGACATGGCTTTGTTGGTCACATGACCAGTGAAGATGGAGTTGATGGAGTTGAAGAAACTGGATTTTCCAGCTCCTACAGGACCGATCATTAGGATTCGGACTCGACTCACAGACCACTTCGGGGGCTTATGGTTCCTGATCATTTCCATGAGCTCTGCTCTTCGACTACAAAAGAGTAGTTCAAGCTTAAACTGTATCTTATTACTGAATTAATTCAGCATCAGGAAAACATACTCAGCTGTCCACAGCACATTCCTCCATGGCATCTCTGCCCTGACCTGAGGCTCTAGCGGAGCACTTCCTGTTTGAGTAAACAATTGATATTATATTAGTAATTGTTAAAAGAGACTAGAGTTACCATACAAATTTACTGAAAATAACTATATTTTAAGTTGACTTACTCTGTTCCACTTTGTACACTTCACACTCACTCAGCCAAGTTTCATGTCCATATAAGAAAGGATGAAAATCGAATGCTCCTCTAGGATGGTATTCATTTTTCACAAATGGATGGTTGTTGTAGCAAAAGTACAACTGTTGGCCAAAGTTGGGCCCTTCAGCATCATCATAGCGTGCATAATGTCCACTTTTAACTCTGACGCCAACAGGGTCTTAACCATCCTGAGCACTGAACAGGAAAGCCTGATCATCTCTAATTTCCCGCCCGCTCTGAGCATAATCCACACTAGTGTATCCACCAAAGATGTAGCCTGAACGGTTGTAGGCTACAAGTAAAGTGGGACCCTGACGGTCACATCTCTGGTGGAAAGCAGAAGCTTGATATCCATGAACTGAAGCTTTGTAGAGAAGAGTCAGTTCCAGGTTTCCCATCATGTCACAAAGCTGCTGCCTTTGCTTTTCTGTTAACCTCGAAGTGAGAGGGGTGTTGTAAATTTTGGACGCACCAAAAGCTGAATGCATCTAAACAAGAAAAAAAGGATAAGCTATATGATATATGGTTTGAATTCTGTGCCACACACACACAAACGAGCAGTCAGAAGATTAGTTTTCTGAAAGAACTATACCGAAACTGATCAGCAGGAATCGAAAAGGAAAGCAAAACCTGCTCAAATAAAATATAGAGTCTTATTTATGGTATATAAATGTCGCTTATTTGTTCGCTATATTTTTTTTACTTCACAAATTTCTACTACGTATCCGTATCTTACCTTCTCTCTGAAGAAATAACGAAACGCTGCTTCAGTACATCCAAGGCTACACTCGTAACGGCAAGCTCCTCTTCTCTCTGTCACACGAAAGCTTCAAAGCCTGGAAAACGAAACTCTTCGCTCTAAACGAAACTCTTCTTATGTTGTTGTCGCTGTTTGAGCTCGTCGTTGACCTGTTCACGGTATAGCCTTGAAACTGCAAGTTGAAAAAGAATAGCAGGATAACGGGTTGCTATTGTACTCCTGTTGTTCATTTGATGTTTGGCAAAATAAATTTTTAACAGCGTTAACTAATCTATTTAAGCAGAATCAGGGCTACCTTTTTTGTCTTAAAATTTTTGATAGACATAAACTTTTTACAAAACAGTCAAACGGAGCATAAAGTTGACAGTAGCCTAAAAACAATCACAAAGAAACGAAAAATACATAATCCTTTATTATGGGACATAAGCACAAAAAAAGGACAGAGTAGCCTAATTACACCGATTGAGTTAAAGTAAAAAAATGTAGAAGTGAACTTTTTTTTGTAGTTCAAATAAACTCTTGACCGGAAGTCTTTTTCTGCATAAAACGCAAATGACAGATAATGACCAGTGTGTGATTAAGTTATAGCGATATAAATGTTTTGAAGAACTTCTGTTAATTTAGGAGTGAGTGAATGCATGCTGAGCTTACCCAATGTGTTTTCAGTCGTTAACAAAAAGACATGTATTACATAAGACAATTATACAAAGAAAATTTAATTATTTTTTTATCTTGAATGGATTACTTATAAATGAACATCAAAGATGAATAAACAGGGGAGAATGGGGTAAGACGAGCCATTTTTAAATAAAGTTTTCCTCAAGATAAGGGAAAATGAGGCAGAATGAAAGTGTCTTGAGTAAGTTCAGGATGTTTGCTAACATCTTAAATTATCAGAATGTATCTTTGACAAGGGGTTCAAAAAATATGGGTTCTTGTATATAAAAAAGGTTCCGGTGGCTAAATCTGCTCCAGGTTAGGGGTAAACTGACCCGAGTCAGTGGGTAAGATGCACCTAAACTGACCATCTGGTTGAATCTGGTTCAAACCCATGTGAAATTTGATCAATAGTTTATGTCTTTTCAAAACTAATTAAAAAATACAAACATTCATATTTCTTTTCTTTTCTTAAAGCTTCTCCGCTAACTTCAACAACATAAAGCCAACCTAATGAAGTTTGCATTTCAGTCTTTTTTGTTTGCATTTCTGAAACAATGCGCTGAACACCAAAGTTTCTATCTTTCCAAAAAAACAGACTAAACAGAGAGGATAAATCCCCATGAAATGATGCCAAAGCTTGTTTGCTGAGATATTGTGGTTTGAATTTGTATAAAACAGCTCGTAGTTTCATAGCAGTTTTTGTGCTGTTGAACTCTCACAAATTATCAGTGAGGTTTAACTAAAGCTTTGATTTTGCTATTTCTTCGCTCAAACCTACAAAAAATAATGTATAGGTGTAGCTGGTTGGATTACTTATATACTGTAATCCACTACAGATTTCAAATGATATGACAAAAATGTTAATTAGACTTTTAGACATTTCAGGTTATGTAATCAGCTGCCTTTAGATTACCTTTGCCCTATCTCGTTTTTCACATTTCAAAATATACAAAGAGTAAGAATATTATATTCCATTTGTTGTTATTAACAACATGAAGAGCTTTAAACATTATATTGTCAAAATTTCCCCAACTGGGCTTGTGAAGGTACTGCAGGGGCGTTATTTTAAAATTGCATATCGTTATAGTGTAGCATGAACTTCCCAATTAACATAGGATTAGGACGATAGTTATAACTTTAGAATTATCGATCTTGGCGTGAAAGGGCTTTTCCGCAAAGTTAATTGAAGCAGGAAAAAGATGCTGCGTTGGCCGGGAATCGAACCCGGGTCAACTGCTTGGAAGGCAGCTATGCTCACCACTATACCACCAACGCTTGCTTAATAGTGCGCACCACAGTACGCTCTACTATTGTCACATAGTCAGCTTCAAAAGATCCAAAACACAATACATAACTTGAATAATCTTGAAAATAAAATAAAACGCGTCGCTCTTTCTGGCGAAATTAGTTGTGTTGAATTCAGTATGTGATTTAGCCGGCGGATGTTTGGGGTAACGTTATCCGTCGGTGTTTACGAACGATTTATTTGTCAAGTTAATCAGTTAACGTTAAATCTCTCGGTTCCAATGATCGATGCCTGATACAAAGAACTGCAGCAATGTGTAGAACATTAGTAAAAAAATTCTCCAGCATCCACAATCTTTTTCGACGAGAAAGGTAGATTGATGTAGCTGCTATAAATCAGGCAGTGTTACTGCGTACCAAAGCCCTAAAAGTATGTACTCTTTTTGTGACGAAAAAGAAGCCTACATACTTATTGAGTATGTAGAAGAATGCAGGATTTGGGACATACTACTTCGTCATAGCTGCTTCTTTTACGGACGCTCTGTTGCTTAGTTACGTGCATTCTGTTTTTATACAGATTCTGTCACTGTTTAAACTGCCCTGTCAATCATCTTATCATCACAGCTATCATCGTCCACATGTCGTTTAATCTGATTTCCTACTACCGTATTGGAGATAAATTAAAAGTAGCCTACTGTGATCTGCTAGTTCTAATTAAATTATCAGCAAGTAAATCGGGTTTCTTCATTACACCAGTAGGTGGCGGCAAGTGACTTATGAGTGAGTCTGAATCATTCACTGAACCAATTCCTTCAAACAGGTTAAATCTACTCAGGAAAATAACTGAGATTACCAAGATTTACAAGGGCAAGGCCATTCAGCAGGCTGTATGTCATGCTTGATTTATAATGTTTACATCTGAAAGCTTCACTTTGCCATGTTCTGCTGTTTGAGCGTCACATGATGCATTCTGCCTTCACTCAGATGGTGAAGGCTGGGGAGCTGCTGGGAATGGCCACATCCTACATCGTCCCGACTAGTGATGGGATTTATGGCTCTTTGAGGGGATCCGGATCTTCGCGATCCGCTCCTTTCAAAGAGCCGTTCAAAAGAATGGCTCTTTTGGCTCTTTTTAAATATTTAGTCAGTTTTAAGAAGCCAGCTTGGGAGCATCTCAGTTTATCCTGGAAATAATCACTGGGAGGTATTATGAGGTGAGATTTGTAGTCAAATAATTAAAGCTCAGATATCACACACCAATATCTGAGTTTGAATTATTCTGAAATATTGATTATTACCTCATTTCTCATGTGTCAACTATATTCCATAGGGTTGCACAAATCCCTCTGCTTAGACAGTGACATCATTATTTTGATTTACCTTTAGTACAAAGTGTGTGTGTGTGTGTGTGTGTGTGTGTAAAACTACGTTGACTTATGTTATTCATACAATACCTACTCACAAATAAACATAAAAAACAAAGCCGGCTGCAATGAATTTCTGTGCAAAACAGCTTTTACTACAAACACTTCCACACAAGAACATTGTTATCACACAAGAACATTTTGATAGAAAACTAATTTTTTTTTTAAGTAGATAAAATTAGAATAAATAAAATGGAAATGTCTACATACTACATACTATTACTACTGTAAACTTTGCAAATAGGACATCAGCCCCTTCAAGTCAATGAACAATAACAAAGTGGGCTGCAATGAATGTCTGTGGAAAACAGCTTTTAGTGAAACATTTCTATACAAGTAGAGTATCACAAAAGAACATTTTTAATGATTTTAAAATCAGTTTTAAATGAACACAAAATGCAATGTAAATGCATGCACAACTAATAACTAATATCATCACGCTATAAAGGGTTGGCCTGCGCTGGGTGCGCCCCTCCCCCTATAACTGTTCTGTCTCCTGGCGGAGCTCATTTGTATGAACACGCATAGGAAAAAAGAACGATAGAAAGAACGGCTCCTCTCCAGTCGCGACTCGGCTCCCATCGTTCATGTTTATGAGCCGTTCAAAAGAATCGGTTCGTTCGCGAACGTCACAACTCTAGTCCCGACAAAGAACTCCTGCTCAGAGCTGGATCTGGATGAAAACTGCTTGAAGCTGTTGGCCATATCTTATATATAACCCCATTTCCACAACAGGAACTTTCCCCAGGAACTACGGCTGGTACTCGATGTGTTTCCACCCAGTGTTGGGTATAGTTACTTTGGAAAGTAGTTAGTTAGGTTACAACGTTACCATCAATTAAAAGTAATCAGTTATGATACAGCGTTACCTATTCATACAAGTAACGCGTTAGAGTACTCATGCGTTACCAAAAATTAAAAGCCGTTTGCAGCGGCTCACACACGACACACGACAGACATAGCCCCAGGCCCCTTTAAATGCACTAACGTCAGTCATCCGACTAAATTAACACTGCAGGATAACAATAACAGGAAAGACAGTCAGCAATCGGCTATTCCACATGGCGTTTTATTTATTTATTATCACAGAACATATTATTAATCAAAATTCGCACCTAACGTTACCCAGCCCAAGTAGCGTAGGCTACTGTATATTATGAGCACCACAACATAACTCCTGATTTTTCTTTAACTTTAAATAATGCAGTTATCAAAGTACAAGTATGCTTACTTGTAAACACAACCTTAAACAGGCTTGCAGATTTAAATCCATTTAGAAATGATGAACAACCAGCCAGCCAATGATCTAACAGAAATTAACAGCTGACTGTCAAACAAAAATGATAACAAACCGAATTAAATCCTTCACTGCCACACAGGCAAATGACAAATCGCTTAATAGCCGAACTAATTATTATTAAAGTGTCACTCACAGTCACAAGCCTAAATTCGCTTTAACACAGTCCTCTTACATTTACTCTTCAAAGTAGTGATTAAAACGTAGCGTTAAATTTGAGGTAGAATTTTTGGCGGTCGACAGAAGCTTTTCACCAAAGCAGAGTGTGCATTTTACCGTTATGTTCTTTTCTTTTTCGTTGACAAATTGAAAATAATGTGCGTACTTCCATAAACCAAACGCTGTCCTCTCTGCTATCTTGCCGGGAGTTCGAAAAAAAAAAAAAAAAACACACACACACAGGGTCAGGCGCAAAGCACAGACGCATCACAGCCATTGACTTTACGATCACAGAGCTTCGGCTCCGCTGATACATCCGCAGGTGGCACAGTAGACCTAGGCATACTGTCTGACAAAAAGCAGGCTGCAGTCGGGATTTTCCTTTCCTTAAAATAACGGATTACTTTTTTTTTAAAAAATAACGAAGTTACTGATTACTTACGCACGGAACTAACGCGTTAAGTTACAAATTTCAGGAAAAAAGTAATTAGAGTACTCTAACGCGTTACTTTGTAACGCGTTACCCACAACACTGTTTCCACCACAGAGGAACCAGGATCAAAATGTGCCCCTCAGAAAGTCCCTGCTGGTCAGGTAGGCCTAGTACTTACAAAGCTCCGGAACTCTGGGACTTCTGCGCTGAACTTATTGGTTGGTTGAGTTTATGGATGGGCTATACCACTTATTTTGTTTTTGATAAGATACAGATAAGTTTAAA
This sequence comes from Carassius auratus, assembly GCF_003368295.1. Taxonomy (NCBI): domain Eukaryota; kingdom Metazoa; phylum Chordata; class Actinopteri; order Cypriniformes; family Cyprinidae; genus Carassius; species Carassius auratus. The sequence goes on along the minus strand of NC_039264.1, from coordinate 9,236,654 downwards.
GGCCATTATGGTCGATATCGATACCGATACTTCAGAACCAAACTTTTAAATGAAGTTTATTAAATTACTAAGAGTAAAATGGGTAATGATAACCACTTAACTTTATGTTTAAAACACGTTTCAATATGTTTTTTGTTTACATGAGTCAAATCTACAAATACTACAGTTGAACTATGGTCACTTTAGTAAAACCATGGTTCATTTTTTTAAGGGACTGACACTGAAAGGCTATTGTTGCATATGTAAAATTCCTCAGATAAGCATTGTTCCGGGCTACCGTTCCCAAAAGCTTTAATGCTTTCTTATGATACTTTTGGGAAGCACAGCCCTGTTTAAATGCACTGTCAGAAGTGAGTGAACGCTCTCTTGTGATGGATAGGTTCTGTTTGGCAAAATTTGAATGTGTTCAGATGAGCAGGAATAATCTATACAATTATTTGCTGACATAGTCGCTAAATTCAGCAATTTTTTTTCAAGCTTAATCCGTTCCGTAACTGGGTTTATGTGAAGTTATTAAAAAATAAAATATTTTAGCATTCAGGTAAATAAGCAACGTCATGACCTTAAATGCTATCATTCGTAGTTCCGAAGAATGTCTTCTGTTAAAAACACATTTTTAAATGTTTTTTTTTTCAGTGATTTAGGAACTTTAAATTAGGTTGTCAAATATATTTTAAATGTAAGAGTAATTGTTTAGTAATATAAATGTGTTTAATAAAAATAAAGAATTGTTTAAATTTTATTATTAGTGTTATACTTTAAACCTTATCATGGCAAAGGAATTTTATTGTGATAAGCAACTACAGCTGCAACGATGCAACGTGTAAAAGGGACAGTAGCTTTTTTAGCATTTTCTTTTCTTGATTGGTTATGATTATCAGCTAAAATGTTGCACGGTTCAGACAGCCCAGTGAAGTTGGGACGTTTTGTAAAAATGCAATATAACCAAGAATCTTCCATTTGTTCATTCTCTTGAACTTTTATTTAATTAAAAAAAAAAATATATATATATATTTCCAAAATTTTCACTGACCAGCTTAAATGTATTTTGTTAATCTGAACAAATTTTTATTCTGATGGCTGAAGCACATTCAAAAAACGTTGAGATAGATTCAAGATTCAAGATTCAAACAACTTTATTTATCCCCGTAGGACAATTCAGTTTTAGCCTACCATGTTTCAACAGGACAAAAGACAACACTAAATCAAGCATTCAGAAACACTGTCATTGATTTCATATTGCATTTGGGCACCAGAACAAGCAACAAATACACAGGTCATAATACTTAGTCCGAGCAGCGAATAAATTAATATATAATAGTACAGAGGTTTATGATGCCTGGCACCTATTTAGTTGCTGCTATCAACAGAATTTAAACCTGATTTAAACAATTTGCATATCTGTTAGTTTTCCTTGGAGGGGCAAGGTAGCGTCGTCCTGAGGGCATTAGAAAAAAAATTCCTGCCTAAGAACATGGTAAGGATAACTCATGACCTGTCTAGCATTCTGGAGCACCCATTTTTTCCAGTGGGAGCTCAGGTCTGTTAGCTGAACTCCAATGATCTTGGAGCAGATTTTACAATACTGCTGAGCCTATTCTTGTCCCTCACAGACAATCCATTAAACCAGCAGATGAAAGAAAATGTTAAAAGGCTTTCAAATAAGGCAAAATAAAAGTAAAAATGTTATAGAATATCCACTTTGAACTGTTTTGAAACCGTTCACATTAAGCAGGTGTGTTGGTAATAGGTCATGGCATCATGTTTGGGTATAAAAGGAGCATCTCAGTCTTTGCAATCAAAGCTGGATCATGGATCATACCTTTGTGCCAAATCTCATGAGAGAAGAGTTAAACAAAGCAAAAATCACATTTCACAAAGCAAAATTGCAAAGAATTTGTTTTTCACCAGTTACCATACAATAATATCGTGAAAAGATTCAGTGAATCCAGAGAAATCCCAGTACATGAAGGGCAAGGCAGGAAACCTCAGTTGAATGTGCATGACCTTTGAGCCCTCAGAAGGCATTGCGTAAGTAACCCTCAGGTAAATATAGCCGAATGGGCTCAGGAGTACTTCAGAAAACCACTGTCATTTACCACAGTCTGCTGCTGCATCAAGAAGTGCAACTTGAATATCTGTTACTCTAGGAGAAATCTCTACATCAATTCTATACAGGGATGATGCTGGGTTCTTTGGGCCAGAGCTTATCTCAGATATAGACAAAAAGTGGAAAGGTGTGTTGTACTCAAATGAGTCCACATCTCAACTTGTTTCCCGGGAACATGGATTTCAAGTTTTCAGCACCAAAGACCAAGGGGACCATCCAGAATTTCATCAGTGACAGAGGCAAAAGCAAACGTCTGTCATGGTATTGGGGTACATCCAGGCGGCAAGGAAGTCTACCGGAAGTTGAAGTCGGCTGCGAGCTGCCATCTTTTAGCAGAACTTCACTTGCATTAGCATTCCCATTGACTCCCATTCATTTTGGCATCACTTTGACAGCGAATAACTTTACATCTGAGGCGTTTAAAGACTCCGTTTGTCCATTATTTATTTCTAAAGATACACGAAAATGTATAAAGGGCTCCATTACCTTCTATGTTACATTATGGCCCCGTATAAACAGTTTTTGTAAAAAATAGGCTAACGATAGCGTCATAACCACTCGACTCTCTGTCGCATTACCATACAGACAGGAGGAGAAGCTCGCAGGCAATTAACTTAATATGGCGTACTGGCGTTACATTTTAAAATACTATACAAAATAATTAATCAGAATACTTACTCCTGCTTACTCAAGCAAAAGAACTCCCCGCTCAAGCTCGCCGTCTCTGCAAGATTAACTATGACAGTTTGCACGCACAGCTACTAGAACATTTACATCTGTCAGACAGGTTGCTGACGTCATCAAGCTTCGTTTGAGTCTGCGCGTCAGAAACGAAAGTGCTAAAAAACTCTAAAAATGGACTTCACTTGTCTCAATTGAGTTCCAATGGGGTCGCTGTGTCCATTTCTTTTACTTTCTATGGGTGCATCAGTGCAAACATCATGGATGACTGGCATATGTGCGATAGTACTATTGACAAGGAGGCATAAACTGGGATTGTACAAGGATACGGCCATCAAGATGATGTCTTTGATGATGACCATGGTTATTAGATCACGACGATGCCAGCTCTGGCTCTGCATGTGCTACAACAGTGTGGTTTTGAGGACTCAGAGTGAATGTGTTAGACCGGCCTGCCTGCAGTCCTGATCTGTCTCCAGTAGAAAATGTATGACCAGTTATGAAAAGGAAAATCAGACAACGGTGATCACAAACTGCTGAGCTTCTGAAGCATTGTTTCAAGAGATACTGTACAAAAATTTTGCTTGCAAGACTTTAACAATTAGTATCCTCAATCCCTAGACAATGAAACATTATAATTAAAAGGAAGGATGATGTGACAGTGTTAAACATGGCTCTGTCCCAACTTTTTTGGTGTGTGTTGCAGCAATCAAAAGCAAAATTTGTTCATATTTACAAGATACATTTACGTCGGTCAGTAAAGACTTTGAAAATGTTTTCTTTGTAATTTTGTAAATTAAATAAAAGTTAAAGAGAATGAAAAAAAAAATCACAGATTCTTGATTTTATTGCATTTTTTACCAAACGTCCCAACTTCTCTGGAACTGGGGTTGTATTTTAACCGAGTTGACTAGTCTAAACAATCGGTGTTACACTATTGTATAAAAAAGACATTACTACCAAAAAAAGTATACAAAATATTCAATCTTTAATAGTCCTCTTACTGAGCATAAAGCCACAGAAGCCCAAAAATCATGACAGAAGCGAAGAATTTACAATCCCTTAATAAACATCAGACTATAGAGGCAAATTACATAAATTAAAGTATACTCACGTAACTGTATAGTAAATATTTTAAAAATACATTTTGCTCAATGAAATTATAAAAAGAAAATGACCAATGTGAGACTTTCATTATGTTATGTAAATGATGCAAAGAGCTTTTGATTTGGCCTTTTCTGAATCTGGCCTCAGCCGCAAGAACTGGGAAAAAAATTATTATTTAGGGTTGCCCTCGACAGGACGTATATCATCAAAATAGTCATCTGCAAAGCGAAGCATCTGCTGCAGAGCGGTGAGCAGCAGGACGTCACAGTTGAGCTCCAGCTCCAGCTCCTGACTGTAGTTCTTCAGCGGTAACACACAAGACACCGGCACACCCAACCCAGAGCTCACCTCCTGCACCTGCAGACACAAAACAACATCTCCCTCACTCGGAGTCCTGGAGATACAGACATCTGATCATGTGACCGCTCTCACCTTCGACTTGATGTAGGAACTGACATAAACACTTTGAAGATTTTCCTCCACTAGAGGACATGCTTCATCTACTTTTGTCATCAAGACGATCTGAGCGATGCCTGAAATAGTAGAGGGATGTTTTTAGGTGCGTCACATGCAGTTCTATGAACAACCTACTTTGTATCAATCACAAGATTGGTGTAAATATGTTCACTCACCCAGTGAGTTCACTTTTCTGCGTATGGAAGCAAGTTTTTCCTGTAGTTTGTCAGACATGAGGGAGATTTTGGTGGCATCTATCACATACACCACACAGTGGATCTTCTCCTGAAGAGATGCAGGTCTGGAGGACTTCTGCTCATCAGGTTGAAACGGCGCCATAGGGTTGAACTAAATTGAGAATAATTAAAGATTAAACTTAAAGATCAATTTTACTGATAAATAGAAATTTGCAAGACCAAGAACATGAACCTATGCTCTTACTTTATAGCGGTCAGGTACGTGTCCTTGAAGAATGCTGCTGATGTCCTCAATGTCCAGTCCTGCACCTGATTGCTCCTCGAGTCCCATGGTGTCACACAACACAAATGGCAATGGTTTTCCCTCACGGCCATCATTCACTGGATACGTGCGAAACTACCAACAAACAGGAATCTCTGTGCAACAATTTTTTGTTTTATATTACAAACCAAGGCAGGTCCTGAAGTCCTGCTGAATCTGTACCTGCACAGTTAGACTAGTGCCTGCAGATCCTGACATGGCTTTGTTGGTCACATGACCAGTGAAGATGGAGTTGATGGAGTTGAAGAAACTGGATTTTCCAGCTCCTACAGGACCGATCATTAGGATTCGGACACGACTCACAGACCTCATCAGGGGTTTATGGTTCCTGATCATTTCCATGAGCTCTGCTCTTCGTCTTCAACACAGAACAGTTTTATCACTTCAGATTTGCAAAGGAAATTAGCAAAAGAGAAATAAACTAGAAACATACTCAGGTGTCCACTGAACATTCCTCCATGGTTTCTCCTCAACGCTGTCTTCAGGCTCTGGGAATCGTAGAACAAAGATTTATTTATTTTAAAGATAAAGAAATTGATATGCACAAGTTTTTTTGTGTGAAATACATGAAGTGGTAATGATTCACTTACCCTGTTCCACTTTATACACCTCACATTCACTCAGCCGAGTGTCATTGCCATACACTGATGAGGTATTAACACTGAATGCATTCCCTCCTTGATAATGCACAACTGGTTGGTTGTTGTAGCAAAAGTACAGCTGTTGGCCAAAGTTGGGCCCTCCAGCATCATCATAACGTGCATTATATCCACTGTTAATTTTGATGTAGCTTGAGGTTCCACTTGTAAAGCTGAACAGGAAAGCTTCCTCATCTTTAATTTCCCGCCCGCTCTGAGCATAATCCACACTAGTGTATCCACCAAAGATGTAGCCTGAATGATTGTATGCTACAAGGAAAGTGGGACCCTGACGGTCACATCTCTGGTGGAAAGCAGAAGCTTTATATCCATGAACTGAAGCTTTGTAGAGAAGAGTCAGTTCCACATTCCCCAGTGAGGCACAGAGCTGTTCTTTTCGCTCTTCAGGTAAATTAGAAATGAGGGTATCTGTGCTGACTTTTCTAACTTTGGCTTTCTGCATCTGTGCCAAAAGAAAATAATAATAATAATGTAGAAAGTCTGAAAAGTGTATCATGTTCTGTTACTGTGTTGTTTGTTCTTTTTGAATGTTGACTTTCAAAGGGTTACTCCACCCCTTTGAAAGTTTAAAAGTTGAGGTCTAAGACTCCCAAATATATATTTTACCAATGTTGCTTGCTAAAAATTATGTAGGAAAAGTAATCGATTAATTTATGACAAGAGTGCAACCTCAAAATTCTAAATTATAACTGGAGTTTTGACCTCTGTTTAAAAAAAAAAAAGACTTCTTTGTTGCCTTTTTCTCTATCACATTTTAGAAATCATCAGAAGTTATATATCGACTGAAAACTTCTCTCTGGCATTTCTCTCTGGCGTTCATGGCGAGTCCGCATCTTCAACTTCATCTTTATAGCGACACAGAAAACAAAAGTTTATTACTAAACAAATAAATGTTTCCTTTCTAATTTAGACACATTCATTCATAATCATTACTTTAACCGGTTCTTTGTGGCAAGCTTTATGCGTGCGGTCATAACGCTTATTATCCTGTAGGCTATAGACAAATTAAGTAATTAAATTAATAAAAAGGGGCAATTTGTCCACGAATGGCTTAAATTAACAACTACTAGTCAACTAGAAAAAAATAAATAAGTCGAAGGCAGCTCTTATTCCACATATTTTCAAACCAACAGGCCATTCTGGGTTGAGCGAACGACCCCACGGAATGAGTGAGCGGAGCGGAACGGAATATTCAGAAATGCGCTCTCCGCTCACGAGCTCTGATCGGAACAAACCCGAACCTCACTGTCTGCTGAACTTGCAGAAACATCAAAACAGACATAGCCAGACTAGATTATTTTAATAAAAATGTTGTGCTTATTGACGAATTTTTTTTTTTATAATTCTTGACAAAATTAGAATATATTAAGTTTTTTTTTTTTTTTGCCTACTTCCTACGTCTATGGCCCAATGACACTACGATGAGCATTTACTACTTTAAAAAAATGCAGGTCAGGAAGTGGGTTGGGTACAATATTCTTTTTTTGCGGTCCAAATTGCGGGCAGGTTAGTTGAAAACATCCGTTGGGTGCGGGTTGTTTATACATTGACCCGCGCATCACTGATACACACACACACACACATATATATATACACACACACACCCATGCAGAAAACACTAACACACACGAAAAACACAAACACAATTTTATGTTGAACAACAAAATGTCAAAGTATACATTTACCACAGACCAGAAAATGAGATGATCCCCTTCAAAAAAACTTTTTATTAATCAAAATTAATATTCATTATTACAACATCAAAGGCCATAATAAACACTTATTCTGTCATGATATTGCAGCTGGACTCACTATGAGTTCCTTTGTTTTTCATTTCTAGGCTATTTACATTATGTAGTTTTTGTGTAAAGACATACAGTACATGATCAGCCAGAGCTACTTCTCTCTGTTTATGTCTAAGAATCACAAAGGTACTGGGTTACTCCGCCACAGTACCTACCCGAAGCAAACTAAAATAGTCTGAATATAAACACTTATTATAGGTGAACGAACACAAAAAAAGTTACAGACCGCAGCTCTGCTTGGTTGTTTCTTACCGGGAGCGGTATATTTCTGCAAATGGCAATAGGACCACTGGGATTATCGGTCTCATATTCTACTGTCAAGACATATTGACAGGTTTAACAAATATGTAAAAAATAAATTTTTACAAAATCTGCAGCTTTAATAATTCCTTACATTAATATAGCGCTTTTCTGGGCACTCAAAGTGCTTTACATAGAAGGGGGAATCTCCACAACCACCAGCAGTGTGCAGCATCCACCTCCAAATATTTGACAAAAACTACAGAAACATTTAATAAAGTAATTATATTAAATGATACTGTTATAAAAATAACCCTTCCAAAGTTAAAACATGCTCGTGGTAGTCTATTTCAGGGAGAGAGAGAGAATATTACCAGGGTCATTCTGGCCATTCATTCAGTGCTGCTCTGAGTTTAAACTAGTACAAACAAAACATTAGTCTGTGGAAGTATGGCCTTGTCTCTAGGAAATGGAGAGAACATCTTTCTTCAGCTTTCCAGGAGAGTTATGGAGAGTTGCCCGCTCCAATATGGCGTCGACATTGACGTGGGGTCGAGCGGCCAATGAGGCGTATTTATATGTCTAGGGTTTTGAAGAAGCAGCAGAGGAGGAGAGAGTTTTCGCACTCGTGTATAATGGAGTTTTAGGAGGAAGTTCCAGAAGTTTTTCAGATTTTGTCGGGGGAGCATTTTAGACGAGCGCTCACGATAATAATAATAAAAAGCCTAAAACCGTCAATCGATTTATATCGTTACAATAATTTGATCATATGGATTTTTTAACTTAAATCTTAAATAAAGTCTTTCATATACATATTCAGCTATTAAAAACATCATTAAGAGTTAAACACTATAACATTAAATTATTAACGCATTCTATTTAGATTTGCTGAGTACCAAATCGAGAGGCTGCATCCTTCAAACCATATATAAATGAACTCCTCGTCACCTTTATCATGGCGGATAAACACACACACATAACTTACACACACAAAACAGTGAACACCGAATAAACACTAAAAAGCTAATTTGTTTAAATTAAAATACAATGTTCGATTCATTGCTTTTCACTAACCTTTTGCTGGAAGTTAAACACTGGATAAATAACCTATTTTAAAATAAATTACTGCGTGATCATAGAGTTACTGTTAATTGAAAACTAGCTTTGTCACTTACGTTTTGTAGAACAAGGCACCTCGAAACGCGTCCGCTTTTTGATCTTTAGATCCAAGACAAGGAAGCCCGTTCACGTTTAACCCAGGGGGCAAGGAACTCGACCGGAAGTTGAAGTCGGGTGGGGGCTGCCATCTTTTAGCAGAACTTCACTTGCGTTAGCATTCCCATTGACTCCCATTCATTTTGGCGTCACTTTGACGGCGGATAACTTTACATCTGATGCGTTTAAAGACTCCGTTTGTCCATTATTTATTTCTAAAGATACACGACAATGTATACAGGGCTCCATTACCTTCTATGTTACATTATGGCCCCGTATAAACAGTTTTTGTAAAAAATAGGCTAACGATTGCGTCATAACCACTCGGCTCTCTGTCGCATTACCGTACAGACAGGAGGAGAAGCTCACAGGTAATTAACTTAATATGGCGTACTGGCGTTACATTTTAAAATACTATACAAAATAATTAATCAGAATACTTACTCCTGCTCACTCACGACAAAGAACTCCCCGCTCAAGCTCGCCGTCTCTGCAAGATTAACGATGGCAGTTTGTACGCACAGCTACTAGAAGATTTACATCTGTCAGACAGGTTGCTGACGTCGTCAAGCTTCGTTTGAGTCTGCGCGTCAGAAACGGAAGTGCTAAAAAACGCTAAAAATGGGCTTCATTAGTCTCAATTGAGTTCCAATGGGGTCGCTGTGTCCATTTCTTTTACTGTCTATGGTTCTTTTACTGTCTATGCGTTTAACAGCACTTTGGCGTTTTTGGCGGGAAGGTCATGGTGTTGTAATCCAGCTCAATAAAAGCATTCATCTCTTGGAGATTTTTTACTACAGTAGTGACGTTGATTCTAAAGCCACAAATGATTTAAAGGTGCAGTAATACAAAACGAAAGTTATAGTAAGGTAGAACTAGGATGCTTGAACACTTAGTGCTTTAATATTCTCAAGTTGATATCTGATATTTTCTGTAATTTAACAATTATATTTAAGAAAAAGTTCTAAATTAAATTTCAGTGTATTCTGTTAGTAGAAGTACTTCTCAATAAATTAGAATGTCGAAGAAAAGTTCATTTATTTCAGTAATTCAACTTAAATTGTGAAACTCATGTATTAAATAAATTCAGTGCACACAAACTGAAGTAATTTAAGTCTTTGGTTCTTTTCATCGTGATCACTTTGGCTCACATTTAACAAAAACCCACCAATTCACCATCTCAAACAATTAGAATACTGGTACTTCATAAAACCAATTTAAAAAAAAAAATTTAGTGAATTGCTGGACTTCTCAAATGTATGTTAATTTACTGTACATGTACTCAATACTTGATAGAGGCTGCCTTTGCTTTAATTTCTGCCTCAATTCCGCGTGTCATGGAGGTGATCAGTTTGTGGCACTGCTTAGGTGGTACAGAAGCCCAGGTTTCTTTGACAGTGGTCTTCAGCTCAGCTGCATTGTTTGGTCTCTTGTTTCTTATCTTCCTCTTGACAATAGCCCGTAGATTATCTGTGTGGTTCAGGTCTGGCTACGAGCTTCTCCACCATTTTGAAGGCTCAGGAAACCTTTGTAGGTGTTTCAAGTTGATTAGCTGATTGGCATGTCATCCTATTTCTAATTTGTTGAGATTGTGAGTTGGTGGGTTTTTGTTAAATGTGAGCCAAAATCATCAAAATGAATAGAACCAAAGACTTAGACTACTTCTGTCTGTGTGCGTTGAATTTATTTAATACATGAGTTTCACAATTTGAGTTGAATTACTGAAATAAATGAACTTTTTCTTGACATTCTAATTTATTGAGAAGCACATGTACAACAGAGAATCATACATCATTGATTAAGATACAATTATTTTGTTTCTCTTTCTGTGATGGTTCCACAAGGCTTCATTCACTTTCAGGCTTATGGAGGGGATGTAGACTCAAAAGGGAATGGAAGTAGGAAGTTGCTGAGCCCGTGGCTGTTCTAAATGTGAGCATCAATGTCTTGACCAGTCTGTGTCCAGTTGATGTGATTTGGATACCTCCCCTCCCCAGGCAATCTTGAAAGACCTACCTGGTAAGACTGAAACCAATGTAGTGGAGTTCCTGTGATGTCCACTGTGAAAGAATGTGAGAGGGTGGATAGAAGGATCTGATGATTCACAGTATCAAAGGCTGTAGACAGATCCAGCAGAATGTCCGAATGTAATGCAGTCACATTTGAATGGCCACTCAATTTGCTTGATTGGGTAACTTCCAGCTGGTTATTCTGTGAAAGAAATAATGATGAACTTGGTTGAAAACAACTCTATCAAGGGTTTTCCCGACGAATGGAAGGAGAGAGACAGGTCTAAGTAAAGAGTTTAATGTAGGCTTTATAAGTAGTGGGGTTACCTGAGCCTGCTTGAATTCGGTGTGTGTGAGTGACGGTAAGAGTGTATGACAGATTGCTTGGAAGAGGCATGAGGGGATTGGCTTTAGAGGACAGGTTGAAAGATGCTTGAGATGAGAATTTTAGAAATGTCTGTCTCAGTGAGGGAACAGAAGGAGGAGAGGGGAGTTTTAGCATTGGTTGTGGTTGGTGTGAGTTCTGTGTGTGTGAGGGCTGAGAACTGACAACTGATGGTTTTAGTTTAGTATGTGTAGAATTGTTGCAAATTCATCAGCTGTAAAAGAGGTGGTGGAGGAGGACAGTGGAGAGAACTGAATGTTTGTGAATTTGAATGTTCAAGGTTTATAGCTCTTTCAAAGCATGTGGTTTTTTATGGAACATTATTTAGGTCTAAAAGGGTTCTGGTAGCCAGAAACCCTAATTTGGTACTGTTTAGAACCATTTTAGAGTGATGCTGAGGTGCTGCACTAACCCATTGCTATTAGGAATGCTACAATACCATTTTTTCAGAACCCATCTGATACTGAAAATTCTGAGTAGCTGCCAATACCGATACCGATACCGAGCCAATCCGATTCCAGCACTTTTTTTTTAAATCCATGTAGAATTTCTATACTTCTCTGTGTTGAACTGATCGTCACTCTTTTGTGTTAATCATAATCTACTACATATCTACTACAATCTAGTTTTAATAAATGAAATGAAAATAAAAAATACATAAATCATAATCTATGACAAAAATGCTATAATAAACTGGGTTAGTGGATAATTCAGCAGCAACTCTAGATTCTAGAAAAATCATGGGTGCACAATAATTTTATAAAATCTAGTGAAATATTTTATTTGCAAATAAATGTAAATAAGTCTAAAATCTGGTAAAATGTTACACATTGCTCTTTGTACTGTTGTAAAATTCATTAATGTAAAAAATAAGAACAGTAATAAAGGCAGTAACATGTGATAGATAGGACAGAACAAGAAATCTTTGATTGCGCAGAAAAGTATTGTAATAAAGGCGCCAATATAAAAGTCACTATAGAGCGTGACATAGTGCTTATGCGCATCCTGATGAGCTTAAAACAACACAGAAACAGAGTGTGCAGGCTGCAAAAAAGTGAATAACTTAAGCAATTTGCAGAAGTGGAAAGTAAAAAATTACATTTACTCGATTAACTGTATTGTCACAAGCCGCAGGGTTTATGTATGTTTTTTTGATTTAATTTTTTTTATTGTATGTTTTAGCTGTGATTCCCATCTACTTCCATTATAAGACTGCTAGACTGGCCTAATGGTTAGAGGGTTGGACTCCCAATCGAAGGGTTGTGGGTTCTAGTCTCGGGCCGGACGGAATTGTGGGTGGGGGGGAGTGCATGTACAGTTCTCTCTCCACCTTCAGCGAGGCATTGAACCCCCAACTGCTCCCTGGGCGCTGCAGCATAAATGTGTGTGCATTTCGGATGGGTTAAATACAGAGCACAAATTCTGAGTATGGGTCACCATACTTGGCTGAATGTCACTTCACTTTTTTTTTTTTTTTTTTTTATCTTTGTTTGTGTCCTACTGAAGAAACAGATGCCCTGGGGATAAGCAAATATACATCAAATGTTCATTTTTGGGTGAACTATCCCTTTAATGCACAACTCTACATATGATCTTATGACATATATCTTTGTAGCATGTGTGTAAGACTCTAATACAATTCTGAAGTAATAACTTTGTGACAAATTAATATTTTAGTGTGTCTATAGTAGGCTATAGTAGGCTATTATGGACTACACAACATTATTATATTAGCTTTAAATATTTTTTTTTTTTAATTATTATGATTTCAAATTATAGACTAGGGCCTCCTATGTCCAGAACTGGCCCTCTCCAAATGTAGTGTTAAAACACCCTCCAGAGTCTAGCACAGTGTGTGATGTTGGTGACAAGTTTGAGAAGCAGCAGAATCAAGCAAGAGATCTCACTTTTTATTTTTCTTTCCTCTTGGTACTACTAATAATACTGAAACCCCATTGCCTAATCTGGAATACACAAATGAAGGAATTTTAATTAGTCGGATAAGGTAGAAGTTGCACCTTATCTGTTTCATGTAGCCTAAACACTTGTATCCTGATTATGCACATGGAAATTCTAAATATGATAGAAAATTTACATTTAGAACAAATCTCAGCAGAAAAACGCTTTTGCATGTTTTCATCTATGAATTATCTGTCTCCTAAATGGACGGTTCTTGTGTCATGAACGAATCATTCGGTGCGGTGCATGAACCGATCCCTAAAAGATCCGACTCTTAAGAACAATTCGTTCTCGAATCGGACATCGATAATCAGGAGAGGTCCGTCGCTTAACAGTTTAGTGCGGTAAACCAACGATGGGGAACCGTGACGACGAATACGATTATTTATTTAAAGGTACGTTTTTATAAATGTATCAAAAATAAGAGTAAACGTGTTTAGTTTTTCTTTATTATCAGCGAAAACAGCAAGTTTCCTGATGATTGTGGCTAGCCGGAATGCTAGTTAACCGGCGTTAGCTATCGAAACATTAACCGGTGACTTTCAAAGAACCAAGAGTTGAAAGTAGATTAATACATTTGAATATTGAGTTTAATTATTTGCATCTTCCTTCTGCAGTATGAAAACGATAATGCAATTCGATTAGTTAGCATTATGTTAGCTAAGAAGCTAACGGTTAGATAGCTTCCAAACTAAAGTGAGCTAAATAACTAACTGTTTTAATGCAGTCCGTTCATACACAAAAAACAAACGAAATGTTTTGCTTTTATATCAAAAACGTCAAACAAAGTGTCAACTTTTGCAGTCGTTTAGTAGCTAAGTTATGTGTTGCTTCAGATTTTGTGTGGTTGCTAGGCCTTAGGAAACTTTTTTTAGTCGTTTATTATTACACAAGAGTCGCTTCTTGATGTTCAAATTAAATTAACCTGCATTTGTAAGCGTTTCTGCAGCTTTTACAGCGGGTCATTTAGTTAAATCATTAAGCTGACACACAAACTCTGTAATGTGGAATTGACAACTATAGATGATAATGAAGTCAATGTAAAACATTTTTGAATGTATCAAATCGCTTCAGTTGCATGCCTATCTATCTATGTTTTATGTATATATATATATATATATATATATATATATATATATATATATGCACACATACATACATACATACATACATTGTATGTTTAAAAGTTCCTTCCCATGTCGGGTTCCTGTTTTTTCGCAGTACATTTAAAAAGCTTCAGTATGTGACCAAACCACAGAGTTCTGTTGAGGTTTTACATATGTGCCACTTTGGTTATTTTTTAGATTTCTTGTCGAAGGTTTTGACCAATTTTTTGATGATTTAGACTTAAGGAGAATTTAGTTTCTCCAGTTCATCAACAACCGTTTTGTGAATCACTTCAGGTTTCCTCTAGAGAAAATGAATGCTGACCACATTGCAACGGACAGAGTATGAGCTGATTAATATTTTCCTATGCTTTTCTCGTTCCTTGTGTAATTTGGCTAGGCCTGTATTACAGTTTTTATGGTGTCAAATTGATGGAGCGAAGGGGAAATGACAGTGGAAGTTTGTGCTGGTAGATTACGGCTCCTCTCTTTCTCCAAGGCTTCGTCTGGTGGATGTAACCAGGATGGCTCACTAATCTACTGTGTTTCTGCTTTTCAAATGATTGACATTGTGTATGCGCTTTGGGAGCACACTTTGGTTTGTGGTTTACTCTCTCCAGGACTCACGTGGTAGATTGTCTCTGTTCTGTGGCCTTCATTTCATGCGGTGATGGCTATGGTATCTTCCCTATGGATATGGTTTTTATAAGCGCAGTGTCTTGTTCACACAGTCTGATGGTCTCTTGTGTTTTCTAGTGGTGCTCATTGGAGACTCTGGTGTGGGGAAGAGTAACCTGTTGTCCCGTTTCACTCGGAATGAGTTCAACCTGGAGA
The DNA here is from genome assembly GCF_003368295.1 of Carassius auratus. Taxonomy (NCBI): domain Eukaryota; kingdom Metazoa; phylum Chordata; class Actinopteri; order Cypriniformes; family Cyprinidae; genus Carassius; species Carassius auratus. Next base: position 9,221,569 of record NC_039264.1, on the reverse strand, counting down.
GCAAGAGCACCATCGGTGTGGAGTTCGCAACCCGCAGCATCCAAGTGGACAGCAAGACCATAAAGGCCCAGATCTGGGATACAGCGGGACAGGAACGCTACAGAGCCATCACATCAGCGTGAGTACATGAAGAAGTAATTCAGTCTTAACCCAGAGCTCTGTGTGTGGGACAAAACTTCATGCCAGAGTATGGCACTGTTAGGACCTCCCATGTAGGGTCCTCAATACGCACGATTGAGTGTCCCTTGTGTGGGCCATTGGCTGAATGTCACGTCACTTTCACAGGTCTTCATGATTTATCATAAGAATTAAATACAATTTTTTTTAAGTTGTTGATTAAATTATTTTACTTATTTGTAGTATGTTTACAGTAGATCTCTTAAAAAATAAGATTATATGAAATATTATATATACTGTGAGTAAAAGGTACACTAAAAATAAAATTGTTTTGAAACAAATTTTGTCAATTTTTTTTTTTATTATTACTGTTAAAATTATATTTAAATATTTTATTAATTTATTAATGGTAATGAAATACATACATTTTTGCATTATTGGTCAATTATGTTTAATATATAATTAATATGGAGTATCGTTTAAATCCTGTTAAAAATAAGTTAAGTACAAGATATACCTTTAACAAATCTTCCTATTATTAATAATATACTATTATATAGTTATATACTAGTGTAGTTAAATATTGTAAATGCTGTAAAAAAAAATGCTGTAAATATTGTGATTTCATAGAGTAATTATTGGTAATGTATTTGATGTCTGGCCCATAATAGTATATTAGATAATGATACAATAATTCAATTGTAGTATAATTACAGTATAATAATAATACTAATAATAATAATAATAATAATAAAATTTAAAATGTTTATTTTTAAATGCACTGCATCGTTTAGTAAAGAATCACGGTTGAATCATTGTCAGAAAAAAAATTTATAATCTCCTTTGAATGAATATGTTGTTGTACTATATACTAGTTTTTCAAAAGTTCCGTAATATATCTGCACATAGACCGTCCACTGATAGATGTGATTTTCAAATGGTCCCATGTGTTTCTGTATGAGTGCTCTTGAACAGGGTGAAGCGAAGGCCCCAAGGATCAATCACAGTCATATTTACATTTACATTTATGTATTTAGCAGACACTTTTATCCTAAGCGACTCACAGTGCATTCAGCCTATAAATTTTTTTTACCAGAGTGTGTGTTCTCTGGGAATTGAAACCATGACCATTTGTGCTGCTAATGCAATGCTCTACCACTGAGCCACACGAACACTGTCATAACACCATGACCAATCAGTGAAAACTTAGCCGGAGATGGAGGTTTTTCCAAATGTCAGTACTAAATGATATCGCTGCTGGTACTTTTGACAACAGTAGTTTATAAATTTTTAGTATATATTTTACATGGGTCTCTTTCACAGATACTACCGGGGTGCAGTTGGAGCTCTTCTGGTCTATGACATCGCAAAGCATCTGACTTATGAGAATGTAGAGCGCTGGCTGAAGGAGCTGCGGGATCACGCGGATAACAACATTGTCATCATGCTGGTGGGCAACAAGAGCGATTTGAGGCACCTCAGGGCCGTTCCCACTGATGAGGCCAGAGCTTTTGCAGGTAAGTAATTCCTCCAGCATTTTCATGTTTAGTTTGAAAAGATCTACCTGAGGTAATGTATTATCTCTCATCTTGTGTTATACAGAGAAGAACACTCTCTCCTTCATCGAAACATCGGCTTTGGACTCCACAAATGTGGAGGAGGCTTTTAAAAACATACTAACAGGTGGGTCCTGATCATAATTTAAGTCACAATACGGTACGTTCACGCGGGGGGGGGGTCGAAGCATGACTGAGGGTGTGTCTGAAGCTTGGTGTTGACGTGACTATTGTAGTGACAGCAGCTAGTCACATTACTTTTCTTGTGTTGCATGAACCCAATTGGCTAACGATTGTGCTAGGGTATTTGCATAATGCAATCTGATTGGCTGACGCCTATGCTGGAATTTGAAAAGTTTAAAGTTTTTTTTAATTTCTGCAGTGAGCAACAGCAATGCCGCGACGCAACAGATCGTCAATTCAGTTCGGCAACACATAACGCCACCCATTTAAAGTAATTAAGGAAAGTAATTTAAGGTCACAACGTTAGCATATTTTTAGAAAAATTGAGTGGCCAAAAATCTGCTAAATTTACATGATGTGGATTTCTATTGAAAGTACTGGATTTTATCAAAATTCACTTAAACCAATCAGATGAATTTGGTGATTCCATGTGATCAACTTTTCCTGTGTGAAATTGTCGAAATAACTGGATTTTGGCCACTAAAATCCACTTTTAAACTAATGCAGAAAATTGCAGCATGACCAATATGAAACGGTTGTGAAATATCTGAATGGTCTTATTTCGCAACCATGAAATATTCCTGTTTGCATGAATTCCTATTAAAATTGCTAGATTTTGCCCATAGATTTGGCCTGTAACCAAGTCCATGTAACAACATTCTGCGAATCCATGGCCAACACAACCAACGCCAACACAAACCTGTTGTGAAATTTGAGGGAAAATTTTTCTCCTTCATATGAAATTCCTGATCCAATTGATTCCTATTGAAATGAATTGAAAATTATTTTAACAATTTGCAAAACAGTACTAAATGGAGTCTTCAAGCAGTGAGTATGATTGTGTGGCCTCGCTTTTAAAAAGACAACAAGAAAGGAAATATTGGGTCTATCCAATCCTGAGATATAGAGAGGAAGAGTTCCCCCCTCCTTAAGGAGCAGCGGGATTCTGACGGGCGATTCAAAGTTTACTTCAGGATGTCAGTGGCTCAGTTTGACACTTTGCTAGCAATACTACAGCCACATATTAAAAAAGAAGACCACCAATTTCCGTGAACTCTGTGTGCAAGGAGCTTTGTACGGTGGCTCTGAATTGTCAAAACACCTCAAAATGCTTGCTACAGATGCGAAAAACACAATCCGATTCATTTAAAAAATGTTATTGCTTTTTTTTTTTTAGTTTTGAAGGCAATGTGTAAATGAGATTGAAACACCATGAGGTTGTATTTACTTCTCAACGTGCGAAAACATTGGACTCAGTGACCTTAACTCTACAAATGCGCTTAATACATGTTACCATCTTGAACCTGGTTAGAAATTTCCTTGGGGAATTATTTTGACACGAAATTCCTGATCACATGCATTACTGTTGAAATTATTGAATTGTTCTGCAAGCCAAAGAATTTGTCCTTTGAACTCTATGCAAAATCAGGGAGGGGAGATATTTCATCGTTTTGAGAAATTACTGATCGTATGGATTCCTATAGAAATGATTTTCAATGATTTTGGACAGCGAATAGTCTTAATTTGACGGCACCTCACTGCATTCCCATTGTGTGTCTCAAATTAAAAGTCTCTTAACATGTCACGACTTTTTGTTACAGAAATCTATCGGATCGTGTCACAGAAGCAGATCGCCGACAGGTCCATGCACGACGAGTCTCCCGGCAACAACGTAGTGGACATCAGCGTGCCGCCCACTACCGATGGTTTAAAGGGGAACAAATTTCAGTGCTGTCAGAACCTGTGACCCCACTTCCCCCAGCTCTGCCTCCACCCTTCGGCTTCAGTTCCCCTCTATTTATCTCAGCTTTGCTCCTGTGTGTTGTGCTATGGCTACGGCTCTTTCCTCTTTTTATCTTGTTGTGATTTCCACGCTGATTCTAGACGTCCCTTAGAAGCGTGAATCTCTAGGTAACATTCCTTTTCTTTGTTTTTTTTTGGGGGGGGGGGGTCCTTGTTTGTTGGTTCCTTTTTTTTAATTTTTTTTTCTTTAGTTTTTTCCACTGTCCGAATTCACGTTTTCCTCGTAAACGATTATCTTAGGCGCTGATCGTGTGATCCGCTCCTGTGGAAAAGGGATGGTGAGGGATCAGTGTGTCTTCGGCTTCCTCTGATGGTTATTCTCTGGAATCCACACTAAAAGCCCACCATCTGTTGAGCCTGATCCCCGACTTGGCATAAAAGGGCAAGTTTAAAAAAACAAAAAAAAACACTCTGATTCACCTTGGATCATGCGGATACCAAAGGAGGGCTGCTGTAATCTTTATTTCAATTCGTAAACATTTCACGCATCACAACCTCTAGTCCTATGCTGCAATATTTAACGCCAGGGCTGATGAGTGTGAAGTTGTGCAATTTGATCAATGCGTTTAGATTGCCATATATATAGCAGTTATGTGAATGCGTCAATTAAGCATTTCATGAATTAAGAAATTGTTCAAATAACGGTTATATATATATATATATATATGTATGTATGTAAACTATTCATTGCATTGCTGAGGTATTCTAGCTCTTCAGTGGGAAAATGCAATGGTGCGCAGTGTTTTAGATGTTCAGTTGTGTCAGCGGTCTGTGAAAGTCCATATATATTGGATTGTTTGACTGTCATACGGCTATTTTGGAAATGCCTTATGTTTTCCCATACTGTGATTTAAAATGCCTTTTTCGAGTGTGGTTATGTGACATTTACACATACATGAAGTCACAACAGCTGTTTTGCCTTTTATTAGGTTACATTAAAATGTAAAAAAATAAAACTACTGTCACAACTGCAGTTTTTATTTTTTTGTACTCCATATTGCACAATATGACATGCATGTCTGAATCTGTTACTAGAATAAGTGTGCCACATGGTCGGTATGACTCAAGGAATCCATTTAGTTTCCATGTCACAAGCTCTTCTTTGTTGGTCAGAAGAAAAAAAACAGGATACAGGATTTTAATCTAGGACTTGGTAAAATTACTTAAAAAAAAAAAAAAAAAAGATTACCTTCTTAAAATTACCTCCTTAAAATCCTAAAAGTACAAAAGAAGGGGAAATAATTTGCTTAAACACAAAATTAAAAACAAAGATAGAATTTTTGTTGTTTTTAAATAGTTAAAAATAAAAGACAAATAAAAGTATTTAAGCACTAAAGTGAACATGAAATCTTAGGTTAGGCATAATCTTTTTCAGTTTGTTTGCTTTTAAAAAAGAAAGATTCTATATATTTAGTGACATTGTTAGTCTGACATAAACTCGAAAAAAGAGATTTATTCAAAGTTAAAAACAAAATATTAAGATTTTCAAAAACAGTAATTTTGTTCACAGGTGCAAAATGTCATTTCAAAGAAAACAAATTAGATTTCTTAAACAATTTGGTCAAAATGACAAAAGATGTGGAATAAAAGTGCAATGTATTAATATGCACTTTTTTCTATTATTATTAAAGACACATTATTTAAATCGTAACTATTTTCAGATTACACTTCTAAAACAATTTACTAGGAGGAAATTAAAGTGAATAAAAGTGTATTTGATGCTAGGCACAAAACTGAAAAATGAAATATCACATTACGTTACGCAAAAATATGCACACTTTGTTCAGTATCGCGTAAAATAAAGACCAAAAATCAAAGTATTTAGTTTAAACAATTATTTAAAAAAATCAAACCCTATTTAAATCACAACGCATAAAGCCTCACATGAGCAGAGAACAGTCATTAGAAATAACAATAGGCACTTCTCGTATGACGGCTATTCACGAAAGCTGTTTAGGAAAATTCCGAAGCAGCGCTGCGTAGAGAAGCGCCTCCCTCTGCGCTCTTATCGTACACGGCACTAATCAGAGGCCGAGCCGAGCCGTCTGCTGAAAGGATCAAACCCCAAACAAGGCTTCTACTTTTCACCTTATCGCTTGCAAACAAGCGCCACTTTTTAAAGGAATTCACCCTTAAGGCACCAGCGAATCATGGACATCCAAACGGTAAGATTAGACGACAAGAAATTATGTTTAATCTCTAATCCCTGGTTTTGATGGCATATTTTGCTACTCGGCTAATGATTCTAGCAGTCTAATGCAGCTGCATTATTCCACATTCACTCTGACTTTGTCTTAATCCGTATCGAATCGGGTTGATTTCGGTTTATACGAATATATAAGAAATATTTAGCTCTATAATGGAGGATGTTTAATTGGCAGTTTGTGTTGTGTGCCAAAGGCCCACCCTAGACTAGTGTCAGACAGCTTGATAGATCAGATCAGCCCAAACCAGACCAGATGGTTTAAATGTGGACTGATGTTATGGCTGCACAGGATTTCATATTTTATGTAAAATGGCAGTGAATTTATGCTGGTTATTCTCTCATCTCATGTTTCTGTCCGTGCATTCCTATGCTGGTAAAGGTTATATGTTGTTGGTTTGATCAGATCATATCCAGGACTTGCTATTCATCAAAAGATAAGGTTTTGAAACATACAGTTTCCAAAAATGCTGTGTACAAATGTTAGCTCACTGGGTTTTCTTTTGTGTACTGCTCAGATAATAGACAAAGTTAACTTCAATATGCTTGTTTTAGTATTATAATGAAATATTATGTTAATTGAATCCTAGTCTGGTTTCAAACCTTCATGACTTCTGTGGAACACAAAAGGAGACGTTCTGAAGAATGTCCAAGATGCTCTTTTTCATTAATCGCAAGCTTGTAGTAATTACAGTGGTCAAGCTTGGAAATCAAAATTTAGATTTTTAAATAGTTTCTTATACAAAGCTTGGAATATAATGCACAATTATTTTCTTAATTTTTTTATTATTGGGGGAGGGGTGTTACTTTATTGTCTGATCTACCCCACTGTCCTGGTTTAGGTCCTGTTTTACCGGTCAAACTCAATATTTTTTAATTAAGCATGTTAAATCAAGACCATCTACAGTTTAGGGCTGCACAATTCATAGAAATAAATTGCAAAGTCAATAAATCGCGATTATACAGAATCTGTGATTGTCATGCGTATTTTTTCAGTGAAGCACAGTTCTGTGATCAGCAGTAAATCTCCATCCAAAGGCCAGAGGGTGCCCTCATGCTGAAACTCCAAATATCCCCCGAAGAAGAAAAGCAGGGAATTTCTATCTCTGCAGCTGAATAAACAGAAGATTTAACTGCTTTCATTGATTCAACGTGACTAATAAATACACAACTATGACAATATATGGTTTATCTGAGTTGTTCTTCTTCTTTTGATTTTTATCATAATAAAATATATCTATAATGAAATGCTAATCGACATAGACTTTATCACTGCTTAGAATACAATGAAATATTGTGTGCCTTAATTACTCTGTGTAAGAAGCCACATCATCTCACAGAGGGATTTATTTCAAACACTTGAGCAGCATTTACTACACAGAGCCATAGTTCACTGAGAAGATATGCAAACAGTCATTATCGTGAATGATTTTGACAATTTGATAATCCTACAGTTACATCTTCTGTGATTATGAATGCAATTTTCGCATAGCTTGTCAAAAAGCTAGGGCTCTGTGTAGTGAATGCTGCTCCACCTGAAAGCAGATGATGGGAAATTTACTGCTAATCACAGAACCGGTGTTCTGTCGATTTGTCCTACCCTGTCAGAATTTCTACCTCCCACTAAAACAGTGGGTAGTACAATTCGACAACAAAAAATGCTACTATAAAGTTATGGTTTATTGATGTCTATACCTTCCTCAACCCTAAATCTACCATTACAGTAATGCAAATACAGTAATTGTGTTATATTTGCGGTTGTAGCTAGATGTTTTATACCAATTAGATTGTTTTTATTAAAGTCTACAATAACCCCAACTCTGAACCTACCCTTACAGTAATGCAGATACATAAAAAAATCATTGTTTAAGCATAAGACAAACGAAGCGATATTGTTGTGCGCATGCTCAGTAAACCCTGGTAGGAAAATCTGATGGGTAGGATAAAATGTCAGGACACCGGCTTTACTGAATAAGTGCGCATGACAATTGTGATTAATCACGTTCGATTAATTGTTTTCGATTAATCATGCAGCCCTACTACAGTTACTACTGATGTCCCTCAGGGTTCCGTTTTAGGCCCACTCGTGTTCTTCATCTATTTAGTTCCTCTTGGCTATATTTTCAGGAAATATGGTATCCATTTTCACTATGCTGACTACACCCCATCTCTACCTGGCTTCTAAACCCTATAGTTCTTTACCTCCTCCTTCCTTGACTAGATGTTTAGCTGAAATTAAAGACTGGCTTTCAGCCAACTTTATAAAACACAACAGTGGTAAAACTGAGGTCTTACTTGTTGGAACATAATCATTTTTGCTTAAATCTGATTGTTTTACAATGGATATCGATAATAAGGCAATTTGTCCTCCTTCTTAGCAGGTTAGGAGTTTGGGTGTCATTCTGGATAGCACAATTTCTTTTGAAGCTCATGTCAATAATATTACGCATACTGTATATTTTCACCTGCATAATATCAATCGTCTTCGCCCCTCTCTAACAATGAATAATACTACAATTCTTATTCATGCAGTAGTTACCTCACGTGTCAACTATTGTGATGCACTCCTTACTGGTCTTCCTTCTAAAATCCTCTATAAACTCCAATTGGTTCAGAACTCAGCAGCTCCTGTTCTTTCTAGGACTTCATCAATAGAGCTAAATTCTCCAGTCCTCCTACTTTTACACTTGCTCCCAGTAAAGTATCGCAGTATTGATTAAAAAATTGTGCTTCTCACATTTAAGGCACTTCACAACCTTGCTCAACCTTGCTTAAGCGTATCTTACTGACCTTCTTCACATCGACACTCGGCCTCACACAAACAGTCTCTCTTGTATCGCCACATATATGTTTAAACATTATGTTTAATGGAGTTAAAAACCACAAGCACTTGTTGGGAAATGTAATGTCCCTTTCCATAATCACAAGCTTCATTTTTCAAAATAAATGTAAAGACGGTTAATAATGTCCTTAGTTTTACCATCAGTTTAAGTCTAAATGGGGAACAAAGTGGTGTGACAGACACAGCGATGAAGTTTGTGTTTGCAGTACACAAGTCACGGACGGTTAAGAAAGTCTCTCTCTCTCTCTCTCTTTCTCTCACTCACACACACAAATCTAAATTTTTTTAACATTCAATAGCAAATACTTAAACTAATAACAAAACATATTTACAGCAGCTGATTCAGAAGCGCCAGATTGGCTCAGAAAAGTCTGAATCACCTCCTCTTTTAGGTTCACGAAACAGTCGTACATAAAATGTGTTGCTGTTCTGTTGAGTAATCTTAAAGATTCCTAAATGCATCTACTTTCAGAAGGCCAGATAAAGTACTTTTGCCTTCACTATGTCTTTGTGTGAACATTTGGGCGGCGTTACGCAAATATTTCCATATAGTGAAGTATACACGTGGGGCGTGTTTGAATGAGCTGTTTCAGGGGGGCGTGGCAGAGTCTTAACTTTGATGGCATTTTTTTAAAAGTACAAATTAAGCTCTAATGCATTTTATGGCAGACCGTTGATTTTCACAAAGAAATTATTTTGACTTGAAAAATAATAATAATAAGAGACAAAGCAAAAATCCTTCTTATAGTAAGAAATTTACAATGGTAGTAAATGGGATGATTTTTGGATTAGTTAAAAGCAGAAATGTTAAATCTGATTATAAAAGCACTTAAAAAATTGTAGTTAAAAATGTAAAGCTATTTAAATCATTATTTTTTACAGTGATTTTAATGATGTCTCTGCAACAAAGTTGTAAAATTGGATGCAACTTTACACACATTTGTGTTTTTTTTATATATTATTAGAATAGTGAGTTTTATCTTAGATAAGTTTATCTTAGTTTACAAAGTGGCCCCATGCACTTCCATTTTAAGTGTCTCAATAAGCCTTCTCAATGAAAATAGGCCTAGAATTTTTTTTTTGTTGGTAATCAACATTATGCCACTAATGCTGTCGACTGAACTTGTATTGAACACATAAAATTCCTTTCACATAAAAAAGAAAGAAAAAGATTTACATTTTTAACACATTTACCCTTGTTCTGTGAATCCACGTTATCTAAAATATTTCCTTAACAGAATTTGCATCTGGTTCAGTTTTTCACGCGAGTTTGCAGTTTGACAGTGTCTGTGTGGTGCGTTGCTTCATTGCCAACTGACAGTTAACCATTTTCTCTGTTGAAATTCCCCTGATGTAACCATTGTAAATGTTCCTCCTCTCTGCAGTGGTAGGGTCTTTGTGACTTGAGGTGTGGCAGCAAGGCTGCTCCCTGATTCCCCCCGGTGCTCCCCTGCCCCCCGCCCTCCTGGACAGCCCCGAAATGACCACAGGGGAGTGTTGCCACCTCCCAGGCTCCCTGTGCGACTGCACTGGCAACGCTGCCCTGTCCAAAACCGTGGAGGAGGCTGACAACCGCCGGGCCCAGTACGTCACCCAGGTCACGGCCAAAGACGGACGTCTACTGTCTACTGTTATCAAAGCCCTGGGCACCCAGAGGTACACAAATCTGAATAGTATTTTCAATTTCAAGCAGTATTGCCTAAAGGCAAAGCTGTTAACTTCCTTCTCTGTTAGCGATCGGCCGATTTGTCGGATCTGCCACGAGGGTCAAGATGTGTGCAATAGCGAGGGGCTTCTCTCCCCGTGCGACTGCACCGGCACATTGGGCACGGTCCACAAGAGCTGCCTGGAGAAGTGGCTGTCCTCCTCTAACACCAGCTACTGTGAGCTGTGCCACACTGAGTTTACCATAGAGCGCCGGCCCCGGCCCCTCACAGAGGTAACAAAGGTTAATGCCTTTAGCCTCATCTGCATGGCTCGGCCTCGCTTTGCTATTGAACATTTACTTGTGTGTCTGTTTACATGGCATAATTGATCATATTTGGTAAGACATCAGCATCAAATTAAATTTATACAAGTGATTTCATCTACATAGAAAGTGAAGTAAATGCAAGTGTCAACTTTATTGCTTTAAAATAACTTTTGTGAAACCGAAATGTCAAAATTTGGGTGATATAATGTTTCATTGGCATTCTGCGAAACATTTATGTAAAAATTCAATATGATAAAATAATATATAATTAATATAATATACCAGTATATGAATTATGTACTTTTTAAATCGTTAAAAGAAAAAGTGATCATACAAACATTTATAATAGTTTTTCAGCATTTAAAATGACAATTGGGTATAACTTAGTAGTTTTTGAAGGAAGGTGGCAAAGATTGGTAAAATTTAAAAATTACTTTTTATTTATTAATTTATAAGTCTAAATGTCATCTAATGATAAATATACCTGACAAGATTACTTGGTATATAATCTTTTGTTACATTGAATATATATATATATATATATATATATATATATATATATATATATATATATATTAACAAACAAAAATCTCACTGGATTATTACATTTAATTGCAAAAAATTATGTTTGGAAATGTAAACCGATATTTCCTACTGACACACTACAACAAAAGATAGAAAAAACGGACTTGAAACCATTTTTTGTTGTTGAAAATACTAGTGCCCTAAGACTTATGCACAGAACTGTATATATATTGGCTGAAATACACTTATCAGAATCAGAAGGAGTCAAAAGTTTGGTTTAGTGGTAATAAGTATTCAAAATATATTCTTTAACTGACACTATGCAAAGTAGTGAGAAAATATGTTCAAAGACTCAATATACACTCAGATATATAGGTTTATACACAAGTTTTTTTATTTTAATTTTATGTTTTTCACAAAAACTGTAATTTTCTGTTGCTGTTTGGATGCAGTAAAACATCCACAGATGCAGCAGAAAACATCTGGGTCATGTTTGCAAGGAAAACTTTATCCTTGAAATCACGATTACTCATAGAATAATGTCTTCAAAATCGTTCATACAATTGACTGAGAATTAACCAAATAGTTGTAATCTGGTTCAAGAAGGTAGAAAACATGTCTTTAAGGCAGTTTCTTTTTTTTTCTTTTTTTTGATGACTAGTACAAGAAAGTACAAGATTTCCTCACCCTTACAAATTGTTGTTGAACGCAAAAATGCTATGAAATGTTTTCATATTTTATATCATAATAATTATAAGAAACAAATATTGGATTACATATTCAGCATATAGTATATGCATGGCATTGTTATCATTACTGCTGTCATTATTTATGCAATTATTTTTTTGTCTTTTAATTAATCAATTTTGGTCTTTATTTTGTCATGACTAATTGTTTAGGTACACATTTCTTATTTAAGAAATTATCCAAACGTTAGTTTTAAATAAGTCAAACTTACCGTTAAATAGTACTCTTATATGTAGAACCAACATTGATAACAAATTAAGTTGAAGTGGTTGAAAATTTTGTTTAAACTGATCTTTACTAAGGATGATGACTGTGAAATTGATTACATTCACATTTACATTACATTTAGTCATTTAGCATTTATTCATTTAGCAGACGCTTTTATCCGAAGCGACTTACAAATGAGGACAATGAAAGCAATCAAAAACAACATGAGCGTTATTGGTTATCATTATTGATTATTGGTCATAACATGTAATTATTGATCTTCGGGCATGTATTCTTCATCACTAATCCTCACGTCATCTTTCAATAGTGGCTCAGGGACCCGGGCCCCCGGAATGAGAAGCGCACCCTCTTCTGTGACATGGTGTGCTTCCTGTTTATAACGCCCCTGGCAGCCATCTCAGGCTGGCTGTGTCTCCGGGGTGCACAGGACCACCTGCACTTCAACAGTCGCCTGGAGGCAGTCGGCCTCATCGCTCTGACCATCGCTCTCTTCACCATCTACGTCCTCTGGACACTGGTACTGCATTACAGTCCATCAAATGCAGATTTCAGTTTTTATTCTGAAACAGAATGCTTAAATTCATTTGGAGGAATCAAATGAAGACTTATCTGAACATGTCTGGGTCATATTTCACCCCCAAAAAATGTGTTAAATATGTTTCATAATCTGATCACCTTAATGCAAAGAAATCATGTTTTACTGCAGTGCCATAAATATCTCTGTAAATATCTCTTTACCAAAATGAATTTATAAAACAACTCATTCTCATTACCGTAAAATCATAATAATTGCACATTTGACACTCTTATAAAGGACCTTTGCACCTTAATGCACTTTCTATGGAAGATCTAGGTATTTTTTGTGATTTGCGCAAACAAGGAGGTAAAGTTTACTAAAGGAATTGTTCACCTGACAATGAAAATGGCATTTTTTACTTATGTCACTCCAAACTTGATTAATGATATTTTAATCGTAGAACAATCGACCATACAATTGTTTTGTGCAGGAACAAAATGAAAGTGGTAATCTTTCCAGAAGCTCTGAAATGTCATTTAAGTTCAAGTAATGGATAAATAAAAATAATGCTTTGTTAATTGTTTAACGTGTTTAATAATGTCGGCGCCGATAGCCAAGTGAGCCAAGTGTGCTGACATATAACCCCATTGCATCGCGAGTCCTGATCCCGAACCCACCCCCCTTCTCTCTCCCAGCTCGCTTACTGTCTTGCTCTACATTATCTCAAAGACAAAATGTAAATAACAAAATAAATCTAAACATTAAAAAAAAAAAAAACTTTGAATAATCTCATTACCATCATTGGCAAAAACTCTTTATCAGTCATTCAAAGACAAATCACCTGCGATTATGATTACAATGTAAGAAGAACACTGGGTGTTATGGGAAGCGTTTTATAAAAAGATTAAATAGTAATATTTTTTGGACCACCTGAGGTTCATGCTCTATTGAAAAGAAAAATGTGTTATGTTCTGGTAATGAGAATTGGAGAGTGAAGGGAATGTTCTTGTAATATACTTTCTTATTTCATAGTTTTTCTTCTCATTTTGGTGGGAAATGTCACCCAGACATATTGTTTTCATAAAAAATGGACCATTTTAATTTCTAGGACCTTGTGCTCAAACCAAAGGTGTGAAAAATTGTCCTTGTTTTGCAGGTCTCATTCCGCTACCACTGTCAGTTGTACTCGGAGTGGAGACGAACCAATCAGAAAGTCCGCTTGCTCATTCCTGACACCAAGGGAGCACACTCTACCCAGCATTCCTTGCTTTCCACAAAGCTGCTGAAAAAGACGGCAGACGAGACCATAGTATGAGAGATGTGGTGTGGGGCCCGATTGCGGTGGTATTAGCGTGCTACAGGTTCTTGACACAGCGTCGTCGACCAGAGCCGCGGCATTTTGGATGCATTCTTTTCTATTTAATCCTTTTTATCTAAATATGTGAGCACTTCATTTGTTGGATTTTTTTCACAAGTCTCTTTTATTGTTTTTTTCGAGCCTTTATAAGCGTGTTGTTTTATTTATTTGGGGCTTGTACAGCCAGGCTGAGGCCCCATACTGTTCAGTATGCATTGTATTTGAAACAATCGGAAATCTAACGTATGTGTATAGACGATTCCTTTGAGCACAGCGGCGAGGGATTATGACTCAAGTACGTATGGCTGCTGAAGCTTAAAACCAAACCTTTCTTTCATTTTCAATGTATCGTTTTTCTACTCATCTACCTTCAAGTACTTTCCATCTTAACCTGACGGAGTTCCGCCTAAGCGAACTTAGTCCTTGTGGCTAAACGATTTAGTCGATATATAAATGTATACACACTTAGTGAAACAAGTAAGCTCTAAGCTTCGATCGACATGGGTATTACAGGGCCATTTGCCCGGGAAATGAATGTGGAGGCTGATGTATATCTGCAGATGCTCAAACTCATCCGAAGGTTGGCGAAAAAAAGAGAGTGCAATAACACGCTGCCATTGGCATGATTCTGCTGTGAACACACGCAGGTTTTCATGCATGCCTAGTTCATTTCGTAAATCTCATCAAATTGGTGACTGTTCGTGAGTTTCAATTTTGTATACAGATCAAAGGCTGTTTTTCCGAACCGAACGGTCTCCGAACAACGTAAAACAGCATGTGGTGGTTTTAAAGTCGTAGCACTTTCTGACAACGTAGCCTAGATGTGAGCTGAACAAATGTAGATATGTGTACGCTTTTGGGATGCTAATATGTCGCAACTTTATATGTTGTTGTTGTTGAGTTGTGATAAGTGCAGATGCAAACACCTCTACGGTTCATTGTTCAGTCATTTTCAGAATCCGTTTTTCCTTCGTTTTTTTAGGCGAGTGTTTAAAGTTGAATGTGTATGTGTGTTTACGGTATGCATTTTATAAGCTCTGGCTCTTTGTGTTGTTTAGTTAGCATCAAAAGCCTGAAGTTGAGGATGGCATACTTGGGGTTTTGTAGCAGTTTACTTTGTGAAAGATGCAGGTCAAGCCACAGAGGACGAAGTAATTGTAAAGATAAACATCATTGCCAGAACAGTAACGAAACCGTTCATGAATGACACTACAGTATTTAAACAAAGGTGTCTTTTAAGCTGTGAGTCATATATTGGTGCAAGAAAGTTCTGCAGAACACCAACCATCAGATATTTTCGAACCGTACAGTTATGTACCGTCTGAAAGTGTGGGAATGTGGTAGGCAGTATCGTAATAATTGCAAATTTGCCACTCTTAATGTGGACCCTTTTGCGCCTTATGCACCCGCTGTGGAAGATCTAGGTCTAGGAAAGATTTGCGCAAAAGTTTGCCGGTAAAGTTCACTGAGGGCATTGTTCACCTGATGATGAAAATGTTATTTATTCACCCTAATGTCACTTAAAATTTTAATGCTGTTATTTTAATCATAGAACAATTTTGGTGAATCATTTCTGTAACGTGTACAATGATCATTTGTAGTGACCTTATCTGTCAAGCTTCAAGATTTCAATGAAAGCGGTTCATATGAAATGTGCCCTTTTACAAATTCATACAATAGTTTTGTGCAAGAACCAGAAAGAAATACAAGTGATAATCTTCTCCAAAGCTCTAAAATCTCACTTATGTTCAGATTCTGTAATGATTGATGGCCACGCATTGTTTATTCTTGAAAGACTAAGTGAATCTCCACTTAAAATTTGACTTCGTATGAGTTCAGTTGGAATATAGGGCGCAAGCCATATAGACCACATGGACTTTTTTTTAATTTTCTAGAAAAGATCTTTGTGAAAATTCTTCAGATCTTAATGGAAGCTTGGTTCCAGAATGGGATTCCAACATTTTACAAAAAAAATTCCATTTATATCTCACAATTCAGTTTTTTTTTTAACAATACCAGCAGTACTTAATAAACAGTATTACTTTTTTCAGATCAGTTTACAGTTCAGTTCAATGCAGTTCAATTCTCTGGTATTGTTAAAAAATTTTATATACCTTGTACATTTTGTTAACCATACATCACTTTCTAGCCACTCTGGCAATTCGGAGGAATTCGGAATTGTGAGCTATAATTAGCGAGATATAATTATTTTTATTTTATATTCTGTAGCAGAAAATAAAACATAATTGCAAGACTCTGAATTCAGAATTCTGAGGGGAATCATTTAAATTACGAGATGTAAATCTAACAAGAGTCAGAATTATGAGATATTATCATTGTTAGAAATAAGTCAGAATTGTGTGATTTTGTTTTAATCGCATAATGGGTAAAAAAAAAAAAAGAGAGAAAAAAAGTCAAAATGACGGTGAATAATTAATGACGTAATTTTAATTTTGGCTGAATTGTTCTTTTAAGGCTAATAATATAAATAGGTCCATTAATTATTTTATTGTAAATTCAAATGTGTCTCAATTGTAAATGTGTAGATAAATTGATGTCTCTGTTGTTCAGAAGTGTTGTGTGCTGTAGGTCCAGGGTTCTGTATGTGTGTGTTTGTGTGTGTGTGTGGAGCAGACAGGCCCACGAATGTCTGGATTATTTGCTGAAGGATGCAGCTGATCAGCCTGCGCTTAAGATGCTTGTAGTTCACGCGCCACAAACGAGCGAGTTTGAAACCAAAAGGTGCTTCTGTATATTTGGACATTCAAACATGCAAAAGGTTTTACCCTCAAATTCATTGCACCACCCATCTCCCATCAGCTAATTTCACATTGGAGAATGGGAGAGAAAAAAAAAAAAGCTTTCCTCTCTAAATGGATTCTTTATTTTAAGGGGAGAAAATTTGTGCAATACACTAAATATGACGGCATTATATAACAATAATTATTTTGATATTTTTGTAGAGTATTAGGAATAATCCATCATCATCATAATCATCATCTTTCCCATTGCTCAGTGTTTTTCCGGAAAGAAGTTGCTGATTTGAACCATTATTTCAAACCACTAGTGGTGTTGGATCACCAACAACAGGCAACTTTACCAGCTTAATGCTAACTTGAGGAGTGCTGTCTCGTTGTTGTGCTTCCACCTGCTTTCTTCACTTTTTGGGCCATTCCTTGGTTATTTTGCAACGTAGGTGTAATACATTGAGTGCAATTTCAAAAATACTACAATGCAATTCTTACCTATAACCTTAACAATACATGTATGATATATACATAGATGTAGATGTTGTTGCATATGAAGGACTTTATGAGTGGGACAATGTTGAACTCATGATTCTGTTTGTTTATTTTATTTTTTTTTTAACTTGCAGTGGATGCCAGTGAACTGGCCACAATATGCAACACTGCAAAATCAGTTCAGCAGCTCAATGATGATGTTAATAAACACCTCCGAAACCTCTCTGTTCCTCCAGTGCATGCTTTCTTATTTAAATACAATTGCACAATTTCTGGGGGGGAGGTTAAACTTTTTGTTGCAGTTTCAAAAAAGAAGGCATTACCAAATCTGGACTGAATTGTACACGTTCACACAGTTTGTTGATGCAGTTGAAATATCTTTAATTTTGCCAGTGTGTGTTTTAATGTATTCATATATGTATTATTTTGTTTCTGTTTTGTTTTCATTTATTCTTGGAGCACAGGATTTTTATCACACTGAACTTTTGAAATACTACAATGTTTATGTTGTGCATTGGCTAAGAGAAAGATGTCTGTTACGTCCTCACCAAAAATATGTTGGTGCTTGAAATCAGCCAAGAAAAGTGTGCAAAGCAAATTAAAAACGATGCTCTGGACCTGATAACTGTGCTGTTGTTCTTTCGAGAGATTTCTGAGACGTTGCACAATTTCAGGAATGGCTTAAACTCACTCTTTTGGGCAACAAGCCATTTATTATGAACTGAAGCTCTGTATTATATGGAAGTCTGTTTTCAACACAGAATAAAGAAAAACATGAAAACAAATGAAACTGAGTTTTTACAAATTCTGACTGAGATCTGATATATAAACCCACAATTCAGAGAAGTCAGAAAGTTGTGGGATGTAAACTCAGAACTGCAAGGAAAAATGTCTCGGAATTACGAGAAACTAATTCTGTTTTTGATATAATAGTTATAATACATATTTTGGGGGCTTTTACAGGATTTTAATATTATTTTAACATTTTAAAAAGCCTCATAGGATGTTGAATTAAAATTTATATATTAAAGATTTAAAAGTCAGCTGAATTGGAATTTAAAAAAAGTTAACAACAATGTGCAGAAGTTTGTTTATATGTATTTAATAGTCAAGAAATTTCGCACCAAAGTTTCCACAACATATTAAAATATATGTTGTGTTTTATAGCAACGTGTGATGGAAATTACATTTCAAACATTTTTTGAAAAACCTGGCAACACTTGTCATGCTTATAAATAATTAGCATTAAACGCAGAATACAAGGGAACATTTCTTAATGGTTTGTTTAATTTAACAAAATCACAGCTTGAGTGAAAAACCAATCTGTTCACCCTTTTGAAAAAAGAATGCTGGTCCTTTTGCTGGTTTATGCTGGATCTTTGCTGGATTTTTGCTGGCTCTTTGCTGGTTTATGCTGACTTTTTGCTGGCTCTTTGCTGGTTTATGCTGACTTTTTGCTGGCTCTTTGTTGGTGTATACTGGTTTATGCTGGCTCTTTGCTGGTTTATGCTGGGGTATGATGGCTCTTTGCTGGTTTATATTGGCTATTTGCTGGTGTATGCTGGCTCTTTGCTGGTTTATATTGGCTCTTTGTTGGTTTATGCTGGCTCTTTGCTTGTGCCGGCAAATTACCGACATAAACCAGCATCCCCTTGTCAAAAACATACCTAACCACCTAACATACCTAAACACATACCCATACCTAACGTACAAACACCTTGAACTGAAAAATTATCTGTTCATGAGTGATATTTTTATATTTATCTTTATTTTTCTTTATTTCACCTCAGACTTTTCACTGACACGGTTTCTTTGAAACCCAAATGTAGTTGGCTCTTTGTTTAGGATGTAAAACTGCACGTAATTTTTCGTATTTTCTGTAGACCTTCAGAAAACAAAAAATAAAGGCTGAGATCTTTTGGGTTTGTAATAAAAAATCAACCTAGTAAATTAATGATACGATATTTTAACATCATCTACGGTACACCTCATGCTAACCGGCCTCCCGAGAGAGTTTAAACTAGAATGCGTCACACATTGTTTCCCATCATGCCTCTCGTCGCTCCCAATATCATCTTGGTGTTTTTTGTGCCGCCGCCATTTCACCAGACGAAAGACTCGAAGCAGCGTGCGAGCTCTTTTAGCGCTGGTGGCGACGAAACACGACTGAGCAGCGACCCTCGTTGATTTTACGACTTTAAACGCGTTTTTATCTGTTTCTAGACCTAGTCTGCGTGGTTTAGAACAGTGTAATCTGAAAACGGAGGAGGACCGCGAACATCTGAAGGCAAAATGTCGTCTGAGGTTAAACCAGAGAAACAAGAACAAGGGTAACACGACATCGGCATGCTTTTTATTCCATATTTTGCTTTTCTTATACGGTTAAATCAATAGTAGCTACGTAATGTTTTGGGTGCAGAATGCATTTAAGAATAGTTTGGTTGCAGTTAAATATGATCGTTAAAGGACAAACTCGTTTATTTGGTTTGTGTCCTGATGAAACAAATACATGCTGGATTCACAATCGGAGGAAATCAGCTAAGCAAACATGCACGAAATTTCCCTAATATTTAAAATGAAGCACGTAGACGAGATTTGAACGACTTTTTTTTTGTTACGCAACAAACAAGATTGAGTGTCCTTTGTTTGGTGCGGCCTAGTTTTTTGCATGTCAGTTTCTTGCCCCTTTAGAAACGATTAGTTAACGTACTTGTTTTAGATGTTAACGTCTAACAAAAAAAAAGTAAACCGTACCTTTTTCATTAAAGCGTATTGGTTTAATTGGATATATTGTACATTAAAAATAAATCAATACAAATGCACGAGTGAAAATATTAAATTTTACGGTAAACTGTTAACTGAACCGTTTCCAAGTTTTGGTATCTGCAAACTCAAACCTGTTATTCAAGGTATTGTTTGTGGGAATTTAGTTATTTTAATGGAATCATTTTTTCCCCTTCTCTAATTACTAAAACATTTGTTCTCAGACTGACTAGACAGACTGTCTGATTTGTTAAATTTTCAACCCCGTTATTCATTAACGTTACTTTAACAAAAAACTTTATTGCTAGAAAATATAAAACGTTATATCAGGGGTTTAAACTACATTTAGACAAATTTTAGTAAGAGGGTTGAAGAAAACTCAACCCCCATAAAGTGGAGGAATGCATGAGTATATATTACTTTTAATTTAAAAAATAAACTTGAATTTGTTAATCTTAACGATTTTGATGCATGGCTGAACATTACATTTTATTCCAAATTTCTGTTGCTGCAAACTCGACCCTTTTATCCAGTTTATTGCTAGAAAAGGATTCAAATTACTATTTTTATTACTTGCGGCAAGTGTGAATTATGAACACATTTTGAGTGACTAATTTCTGATGAATTTTCAACCCTGTTATACGATCTTAATTTGAAATTGAATTGTATTGCTGTAAAATAGAAAGTATAAAACCTGGCTTTTCTACTATTTTAGACATCTAAATTTTGGTTACAGGGTTTAGGAAATGTACTCTATTGAACATGAATGGAAAATCTTAGAACAATTGGCCTTAATTTAGTTTTATCTCAAGCTTGATTGCATGATTTTCTTGTTGGGTGAAAAACATCTCAAATTGCATTTTTTTGTGTGGTTTGTTTTTTTTCTCCATACAGAAATAATGTGAATGGCAAGTCCAACCATGAGTCTAGAAAGGAGAGGCCCCAGAAGCGCGGTGGTGGGGGCCGGTTTGAACCTTACGGGAAGCCCAACAAGAGATACCGGGTGTTTGTCAGCAACATTCCCTATGATGTTAAATGGCAAACTCTAAAAGATCTCATGAAGGAAATAGGTAAGTTTTCATTATATTTAGTTGTATATCTTAGGTTAGCTTAGAGCCATGGAGTTTTAGTTTTGAGGTTTCGAAGGTGGCCACCTACTCAGTTGCTTTAGGTCAGAGGATAAACATCCCATCATGGGGAAGTGGTCTGTTGGAAAAGTGTCTTGTCTGTTGTGGAAAATGATTATTAATTCAAGCTTGCTAATGTAGGTGGATGGCACTTTAAAATTGTGCGAATTGCACATACACACAGAACGGAGTCTAATCCATTCATATGAATCTGATGCCATCATTTGGTCTCTTTGGCTTTGGAGAAAGTGTGTAGTTTTCACCCTAACCTGTTGGTTAGTATTTCAGAACAATCTATTGAGTGGTCACATTTTTCCCTATCCATGTGTAGCAGCCCCTCCATGCCTAATGATTTGTACGCATGGGGAATTTCATGTGGAAATTGTTGTCTGTAGAATTAAATTGCATTTTCTTTTTTAGGTGAATGCCAGAGTGAATGTTTTTGCAGCTGATCTTCATTATTGTGCCCTTAAAAAAATGGATGTGATTTGATTTCTGGGGGTACAGGTCTACAGAGTAAAGCAGCTTCTTAAGCTGGTCCTTGTTTTATCTTATGGACAGACGTTCTTGCTGAAGAAAAGCCAGGTGGTTCTTCGAGGTAGTTTTTTGACAAACAGACTAGACCTGGTTTGGGTTTGCAGTCTCATCTAATTCTATTCTTGAGTGTTCATCCAACTGGACATGTTGGAGCTGGTTTGGCTAATCGATTAAATTCAAGAGTCCAATTGTTTAGTTGGGAGGCCAAGTTGGTTCCAGGTGGACGAGGTTTCGGTTTCTGTAACTTCAAACCATTTATTTTATAACATAGGTTTAGCTATTTTCATTCAGTAACCATATATATACATATTTTTGCCCTAACATTTTGGTTTAGGTGTGTCGAATGTTTCGGAGGTAGCCAAAGACTTGTTAACCTTACCAGAAATGGTTCTTTGACGTCCAAAAAAGGCCATAGTTGACAATCCATCCAATTTTGATGGCTCGGGAGGTCAAATCCTTTTGTCAGTCTTGGATGTTGAGGTTCCCAGCAAGGACAGCTTAAGAAGTTTTCCTCAATAGACTTTACAGCTTGCTTCTTGTAGACCTGTACCAGAATTTGTGCTGCTGAGGTGCTGGGGGAGGAGGCTCTGGACTCGCAGGCCAAGCTCACTCTCACCGTTCCCCGGTTTGTGTCTGCTCTAAACCCCAATTGTTCTCTCGGCTTCTCTCCCCTTGGTGTGTGTCGTCTGGAATCTGATTTGTAGTGGGTGAGGTAACGTACGTGGAACACTTAATGGACGGAGAAGGCAAATCAAGGGTAAGTGCAAGAGACGAACCTCCATTTGTCCGCTTGAGTTCTAACATGTACTCTTAGATTTTAATGTGGGATGTTCAGGACTGGGTTGAGAGTTCAAAATGTGTCGTCTTGGGTGGCATTTGAACAAAAATGTATGCCGACTGTGGTTCTGAGTGGAACCGCAGGGATCGTTTCCCAGCTATATAGTAATTCTGGTTCTCGTGTGTTTACGAGGTAGCTTATTTTTTTTTTTTGAGTCTCATTATTGGACTTCAGGTGGTGTTCAGTAACTAAACATGGCGTCAATGATTTGTTGAGTGACTCAACTAGTGGGATAACATCAGAAATGGAGCCTGAATCAGTAATTGGAACTGAAGGACGCTTGTGTATTCTACTCGTCAATTAATTCTGTCAGTCATTTTGAGTTTGAATGTAATTATGTAAGTGTTGAACACCACAGAGAAGTATTATTTGAATATTCTTTATCAATTTAGTGTGTCGTAAGTATTTTTCATGAGTCAGTTTTTGATGAATTTTTTTAGTTTTTTTTTTTTTTTTAGCGCTTGTCTAATTGTCTCTTTTGTTCCTGTTTTGTTTGTTTGTTCGTCCTGGCTGGTTTGCTGACTCAAGGGTTGTGCGTAAGTATCATCCAGACTATCGATAATTTCTCATATGTTGCTTTTGCACTACTCTTGCTAAACTTTATTTTATTTTTAATTTTTAAATAGGGTGGTGGAGTTCAGAACTGAAGAGCTCATGAAAAAGGCTGTAGAGAAAGTCAACAAACATGTCATGAACGGTCGTCCTCTCAAGGTCAAAGAGGTGAGTTCATCTTGCAGATGAATAACACTGGGTACATATATGGCACTTTTCCACTGCATGGTATGGCACGGTTCAGTACGGTTCCCTTTTGGGGGGTTTTTCACTGGCTACTTTTAGTGCCACCTTTCTTGAGGTACCAAGTGTACAATTACCAAAACGTGAATCTTCACTACCTGCATCATTGAACTTGCGACAAACAAAAAAGAACTGCTAGATTTAAATGAGCAGAGCCAGCAAAGGAGTGAATGCAACTGTTTTGAGCGCACATTTTAAAAAAACAAAACAAAAATGTCTGTTTTGTTGTCTGTTGAGGATGTACAGACGTTCCTCTCGTTGATACCAGAGGAGCGGATCCAACTAGAGCTTGATGGGGTGATGTGGAATGAAAAAGATTTTAGAGTCACAGCAGTTGCGGTGGCGTAACTATAATGACACTTGAATAATCCCACCCACTCTAGCAATAATAAAGCCAAGCAGAAAAACTTATTGGCCAATGCCGATATTTGGGAAAAATGGCAGATATCGGCCGATATATCGGTCAATCGCTAAATGTGTACTGTTATAAACTATCTCCTTGTCCTTCTCGAAGGATCCAGATGGAGTGATTGCCCAGCGTGAAGCTAATCGGGCTCACGGAGGTGGAGGTGGTGGTGGTGGCGGACCCCCAGGCATGGGTGGAGGCATGGGTGGAGGCATGGGAGGAGGCATGGGTGGAGGCATGGGGATGGGCCCAGGACCAGGTGGTCCTTCCATGGTCAACATCCCTCCCAGTCTCATGAACAACCCCAACATCCCCAATGAGGTCATCCACGGACTCCAGGCTGGAAAAATCGGAAGCTCCATTTTTGTGGCCAATGTAAGCGTTTAAATCCAATATGGAGTCATAGGTCCCCTTTTTTTTATTTTTTTTTTACTTGAACCCTTACTTACCATGTGACATCTCTCTGCACAGCTGGACTACAAGGTTGGGTGGAAGAAGCTAAAGGAGGTGTTTGGAATGGCTGGAGTGGTTGTGCGTGCAGATATCCTGGAGGATAAAGACGGGAAGAGTAGGGGAATGGGAACTGTCACATTTGAAATGCCCATTGAGGCTGTTCAAGCAGTCTGTATCCTTCATAGTAGCTTTTGATGTGTGGTGTCGATTGGAATAAGGTTGTTTAATGCCATTTCAAATGTTCAATGCTTTTCCTTAATGGATGTTAGCAATGTTCAACGGACAGCTCCTCTTCAACAGGGTCATGCATGTCAAACTGGTAAGTAATCACATGGGTTTAACATTGAAGCTTGTTACTGGCTTCTCAAAATTCACTTCTTTTCACCTCTCATTGTCTTTTCAGGATGAGAAATCCCTTCCCAAAGGTGACTTCGCACCACCAGAACGTCCTCCTGCACTTCCTCGTAAGTGAAGACTCCATATTAACATTTACTGCATGGACCATCAGCCATAAAACTTTGTTGTAGTTAGACTGTTCTTCTCTAAACCAGTTTCACAATCTCATGCAGGTGGTCTGAGTGGTATCGGTCTCGGTCTGGGACCTGGCGGTCAACCCATCGATGCTACCCAGCTCAACCGGGGTGGGATGGGCAATATGGGACCAGGAGGTAACAGCGTGTTGCATGTTGGTTTTTTTGGGAATGTTTCTTCTTGTATGCACTCATTGAACTTCACTCCCCTCCCCTCTCCATGAAATCATTTTCTCCATAGGAATGGATGGAATGGGATTTGGTGGCATGGGTAGAATGGGAGGTATGTGGCTCATCTCATCAGCCATTCTTTTATTTTGGCCGGTTTTGATCCCATCTGGAAAGGACCTGCAGGTGGTACTGGTTGGATTTTATGCTGTAGTTCAAGGGTGCTCAGTCCATTTTAATGGGCGCTATACAAATGTCACTGATCTCCATAAAGCTGGTGTAATTTTGAAGCAGCATAATGTTTTTATTTTTGCAGATTTTGTGTACTTTGAATCGTCAAGTTATTTGTGTAGTACTGTGATTTACAGTGAATTATCCTTTTTTTTTTTTTGGTTGTTTAATTTCACTGCACTATAAATTCCTCCATATGAATTGAATCCATATGTGATTGATCTTCAGGGATGGATAATTTTGGAGGTGGAATGAACAACATGGATCGTTTCGGCCCCTCTGGAATGGGAAGAATGAATGGTAAATTGTTTTTAATGTTTTGCTAGTAGTTCGGTTTGAAATGGTTTATATATATATATTTATTTATTTAAATTGCAGATATGGATCGTGGAATCGGCGGTGGTTTTGACAGAGATTTCAGTGGCCG
The DNA here is from genome assembly GCF_003368295.1 of Carassius auratus. Taxonomy (NCBI): domain Eukaryota; kingdom Metazoa; phylum Chordata; class Actinopteri; order Cypriniformes; family Cyprinidae; genus Carassius; species Carassius auratus. The sequence continues at coordinate 9,196,002 of NC_039264.1, read as the reverse complement.
TAATGACATGGGCATGTCTCGTAGCAACTTTGGAGACACATTTGACAGAGGAATGGGTTAGTAACCTTCACCTTTGCTCCTATAAATCTCTTAGATGGTTGTATAATGTTAACCTTTTAAAATTTATTTAATCTGATTGGCAGGGAACTCCATGGGAATGGATCGCATGAATGCTGGCATGGACCGGCTTGGTGGCGGCATGGACCGCATGGGAGGACTGGACCGAATGGGAATGGATCGCATGGACCGCATGTCTGATCTAGACCGATTGGGAACTGGCTTCGACCGAATGGGTTCAGGGATTGACCGACTGGGTCCCAGTATGGATCGGCTGGGAACAGGCCTTGACCGCATGAGCTCCAGCGTGGACCGCATGGGCCCTGGTGGGTTCGACCGCCTGGGGCCGTCCGGTATGGATCGCATGAGCGGCGGGATGGACTTTGCCTCTCCTATGGGCATGGACAGGATGAACACAGGCATCGACCGAATGGGTTCAAACTTCGACCGCATGGGCTCCGGTGGCATGGACCGCTTCCCTTCCTCTGGTCTGGACCGCATGGGTTCCGGCATGGATCGGATGGGCTCTGGTGGCGTTGGTGGGCAGTTTGACAGACCTGCTGATATGGATCGTGGCAATTTCGGGACTCCTTTCAGTGGGTCTGGACAAGGAGGGCCAGGGACTGGTGGAGCCAATGCCAGGAAGGGCTGCCAGATTTTTGTCAGAAATGTAAGCATTTGATCTTAACTTCCTGTTTTTTTTTTTTTTATTTATTATTTTTTTTTCTTCTCATTCACAAACGAATTCTCTTTTTGCAGCTGCCCTTTGACTTCACTTGGAAGATGTTGAAGGACACTTTCAATTCATGTGGTAAGACACTTTCCCATAAGACTTTTCTTTTAGCATTTCTTGCTTGAGTTTCGTTAATCGATATGGCTTGTTTGCATTTTCTATCAGGCATTGTGCAGTATGCAGACATAAAGATGGAGAACGGCAAGTCTAAGGGCTGTGGTGTGGTGCGCTTTGATAATCCTGAGACCGCCGAGCGAGCCTGCCGCACCATGAATGGCTACCGGCTCAGCGGGCGAGAGATTGACGTCAGGATCGACAGAAATGCATAATCGTTATCTTTGCCTACTGATTCCTTCCACCCCCTCACTAAGCTTTCCAAATTAGTTGTCGGTTACATATTTGTATTTGTGCCGAATGGTACACTTTTAGTTTTGCCTATGACTTTTAGAGACCAAATGTTTTTTGTTTTTTCTCCCCAATTTTTATTGTGACGCTTTCCAAGAAATTGCCTTTGTTAAAGGTTTGCTAATAAATCTCAACACTGAGAACTTGAGTGGTATTTTGTGGTGCTTCCAAGTCATGTTTGGCTTTCTCTACAATTAGGTGCTGCTAGTATAAAACACACACACACACACACACACACACACACACACACACACATATATATATATATATATATATATATATATACAGTATTGTTCAAAATAATAGCAGTACAATGTGACTAACCAGAATAATCAAGGTTTTTCGTATATTTTTTTATTGCTACGTGGCAAACAAGTTACCAGTAGGTTCAGTAGATTCTCAGAAAACAAATGAGACCCAGCATTCATGATATGCACGCTCTTAAGGCTGTGCAATTGGGCAATTAGTTGAATTAGTTGAAAGGGGTGTGTTCAAAAAAATAGCAGTGTGGCATTCAATCACTGAGGTCATCAATTTTGTGAAGAAACAGGTGTGAATCAGGTGGCCCCTATTTAAGGATGAAGCCAACACTTGTTGAACATGCATTTGAAAGCTGAGGAAAATGGGTCGTTCAAGACATTGTTCAGAAGAACAGCGTACTTTGATTAAAAAGTTGATTAGAGAGGGGAAAACCTATAAAGAGGTACAAAAAATGATAGGCTGTTCAGCTAAAATGATCTCCAATGCCTTAAAATGGAGAGCAAAACCAGAGAGACGTGGAAGAAAACGGAAGACAACCATCAAAATGGATAGAAGAATAACCAGAATGGCAAAGGCTCAGCCAATGATCACCTCCAGGATGATCAAAGACAGTCTGGAGTTACCTGTAAGTACTGTGACAGTTAGAAGACGTCTGTGTGAAGCTAATCTATTTTCAAGAATCCCCCGCAAAGTCCCTCTGTTAAAAAAAAGGCATGTGCAGAAGAGGTTACAATTTGCCAAAGAACACATCAACTGGCCTAAAGAGAAATGAAGGAACATTTTGTGGACTGATGAGAGTAAAATTGTTCTTTTTGGGTCCAAGGGCCACAGGCAGTTTGTGAGACGACCCCCAAACTCTGAATTCAAGCCACAGTACACAATGAAGACAGTGAAGCATGGAGGTGCAAGCATCATGATATGGGCATGTTTCTCCTACTATGGTGTTGGGCCTATTTATCGCTTACCAGGGATCATGGATCAGTTTGCATATGTTAAAATACTTGAAGAGGTCATGTTGCCCTATGCTGAAGAGGACATGCCCTTGAAATGGTTGTTTCAACAAGACAATGACCCAAAACACACTAGTAAACGGGCAAAGTCTTGGTTCCAAACCAACAAAATTAATGTTATGGAGTGGCCAGCCCAATCTCCAGACCTTAATCCAATTGAGAACTTGTGGGGTGATATCAAAAATGCTGTTTCTGAAGCAAAACCAAGAAATGTGAATGAATTGTGGAATGTTGTTAAAGAATCATGGAGTGGAATAACAGCTGAGAGGTGCCACAAGTTGGTTGACTCCATGCCACACAGATGTCAAGCAGTTTTAAAAAACTGTGGTCATACAACTAAATATTAGTTTAGTGATTCACAGGATTGCTAAATCCCAGAAAAAAAAAATGTTTGTACAAAATAGTTTTGAGTTTGTACAGTCAAAGGTAGACACTGCTATTTTTTTGAACACACCCCTTTCAACTAATTGCCCAATTGCACAGCCTTAAGAGCGTGCATATCATGAATGCTGGGTCTTGTTTGTTTTCTGACAATCTACTGAACCTACTGGTAACTTGTTTGCCACGTAGCAATAAAAAATATACTAAAAACCTTGATTATTCTGGTTAGTCACATTGTACTGCTATTATTTTGAACAATACTGTATATATATATGAATGAACATATGGTCTGACAATTAAAAAGGGTTGCGGTTTTAGGTACTATTTTTAAAGCTTTATTTACATTAAACATTACCAAACAGATAAAAAAAAAACTGCACTATATTTTAAAAACATTTGTCAAATACAGACTACAAATTTAAAAAATAAGTGTTTTCTTGGGGAAAATTGCAATATAGTTGAAAACGGCAAACCTTTAAAATTATCACCGGCATTAAAAATATATGAAAAAAAATTTAAGCTGTATTCACCTAAAAAAAAAACCCATTAAAACCTCTATTCTTTAAAAGCAATGTCATATACACACTACAAAATATATTTAAAAAAACAATTCCTTATATGCATGGTCTTATTAAAATTTACTGGACTTTATCTACGAAAATCCATAAAAATAAAGTATTGTTAAACCTTAGTAATAGTTCTTGTTCGTATGAAGACTGGACTGATTGGACTGTGCACACCCCAACAAGTGGAGTGAGAAAGTCCCAGAGGTTTTGTCGCTGCAGCCTGATAAATACAAGGTAACATTGAATTCATGTATGTATAATCATGCACAAAACCGCTATGTGATAAAGCATAGTGCTAGCATCAAATTCTAAAATTTGGTTTTCGATTTTTATAACGCCACATCAAAATCAAAGATCATGGTTACCTTTTATATTTATTTATTTTGTGATGTGTATATATGTTGAACCTGTATGACTATTTTTAGGAAAAATCTGAATGGTACAAGAAAAAAACAAGAATCTTGTGAATCAAGTCCATGAGATATATTTATTTAAGGATCTGAACAAATGTGCACACATCGGTCCATCGATCATGGTCCTTTCATAGAGATAAATATCTATCTATGCTGTACATCAGTGTCAATAGACTCACATTTCATCATGCTCTTTCTATTTAGGGGGGCACACGGCTTTTTGACCACACACATATACACATGTACACACACGCAAACACGGCTGAACTGTTGGAAGAGTAAGCGATTGATACAGTTGTATGTCTTTGACCATATAGACTTTACAATCCCAACTGTAAAGTGCACACACATATGATACAAAGAAAGACTCAAACACAAGAAACCGTCCTCGACGCTGGAAGAATGGGTGGGTTCGTGTGAACCTAAACGACACCTTTCACAGCCCACTTGTGCAAAACAAAATACAAAAGAAAACTTCAAATTACATTTAAAATAGATTTTATATGTACGTATTTAAAGATCTGCATACAAATTCTCTAAGACACTATTATTGGTGAACCAGAAAGAAAGACGGAATCAGTGAATAGTATATAACTACAATAGGATTTAGGTTGGCAAAAAATTATTAAGGCAACCAAAATATGCTTGTGCTACACTTTACAAATGCATTGCTGCAGTAGTCCCTTTATTTTGGATACAACAGCAATATCAATAACAACTGGCCACTGCACATTATAAGAATCAGTGTTGCACACTTCCATTGTAAAACGAGACACTCGCTTACGTATAACCACAAACACACTCAATGCATAGGCACACACACAGATTCCATACATGTGGATTTACAATTTAATTTTTTCACTTAAATAGTTCTGATTGCGATTATGGTAAGAAGTTAGTTTTACATATTTGGCCTCCCACATAATAAGTTTGGTCCCATCTTTCAGTTTAACATGTCTTAATAACCAGGCCCTGAAGACTTTGTGCTGGATTTTGGCGGGAAAATCTGTGGAACAAATTTAAATTACCAGAATGTATAAAATGAGCCAAAACAAGAATTTTAAGATCAGGTTATGTGGATATATATATATATATATATATATATATATTAACCATTTCTTTGGTTATTTCCTAATTTCACACATCAAACAGCCACTTGTTGGAAATTCATAACTCTGAAACATTGAACACTATTGCTGGCTTAATATTTTATTGAAGAACCAATAAAAATAAAGCAAACCATGTTTGTGTATATATAAGGACTATGACGAAACCTTAATTTTTCAACAGTTCTGAAACAAACAATGCTACCTGATAACAAAGGCGCATTGTAATAACCTACAACCCACTCTTAAGGAAAAGTCTCGAGGCCCAGAGCTCAAATCGGAAAACACGTTCACAGTTTGTAAATTAGACAATAAATGAAACACAAAACAATCAAAGAATAATTAAACATAAACATTTGCATTATTACTCATACGTAAGTCTGGACATTGGTATTACTACTTGCTTGGTGTTGTTTATGGAATGGGTGAAAGGACGATGAAAATAATGCTTAAGTTGCGAAAAAGTCCGACCAGTAGAGCTTCCGGACGTCTGAAGAGTCCGAACCTTGTAGCTGCCCCTCTTTCCTGAGGTCTGATTACTGTTGGGACACATTCAATTTTATGCAATTAATATGCAAGGAATAATAGACAATTGATCGTCAACGTCAAGAATCATGAACCCATGACGATTACAGCAAAGCGCGCACTTACCGTTTCACTCCCCCCTTCATCCTCTGGCAGGGTTTTAGGCCCTGAGCTGAAGTGCAGAGGAGAATATACCCAGTCTTCTGGAGGCTGGTTTTACAAAAGCCAGACAGCAGAGGGCACCAGAAAGGGTGGAGACAGAGACAGCCAGCAGAAATATGCAGAGGAAGAAAGAGAGGAAGACAAGAGTGAGGAATATCAGAAATGCAGTGGAAAGAAAGTGAGACATTAGTAAAAAAAGAGATGTTTTGAACATTAATAAGGCGGGAAGTAGTAGCTTGATATAAAAATGCACATTTATTGGATTTATTTTTTTTTTTTGCCACTCCTCAAAGATTAAAATCAAGATTTTATGAATTAACAAAAGCTGTAATCCGGCAATTAAACAGAGAGAAACTTTGAATGCGAAGGAAGTGAAGTGAAAGAACAACCATCACAAACAAACGGAGTTGATATACGACGTAAAATAACCCTTTTTAGTTAGATTCCATATAAAATATTTCTATACGAAACAAATAAACAGTGGAAAATACTGAAGAGTTTGACAATTTTATTCACCGTGATTTGATTGAAAAGCAAAAAGTAAGCATTGTTTTATTGGCTACTAGTATTTGTCCCCACCTACATGGCCTTCATTACATCAGCAGACAAGAAAAGTTGTTCAACTTGCTATATTTTAATCAAACACTATAAAACATAATTTAAATAATATCCAATATTAATTCTTGCACTATAAAACCAGGAACACTGATTAAAAAATAGAAATATTTAGAAGTTGTGTATAACTACAATACTAGTCTTTGAAGGGGACAATAATGAAAAATTACATAAAAAATGCTAGCTAAACTTGTAACGTGTAATTTTAGTATATTTAGATACTTTTTTATATATTTGTTTTATGAACATTTTGAATGTGTACTTTATCTTTAAATTAATTATATTTATTACTCAATACTTCAATACTCTGATTGAATTGCGCTGAAAGAAGAAAGTCATGGGACGCTTTGAGGGCGAGTAAAACATTATTTCCATTTTTGGGTGATCTAACCCTTTAAACTAAATTAGAAAGAGAAATGTTGCTTTGGAAACCAGCTAAAATATATTTACCTAAAGTTTTCAAAACAATCTGACACTTGTTATGGTGGCTCATTTGCATACAGAAGTCTTAAAGGTACAGTAACAACAACAGCCTCTTTAACAGTCGAGGGTTACAAAAAGCTACACTAGTCTAAACTTCAGAGGCTATAACTTGTTCTGATTATTTCTAAAACTACCTCTACAACTAGTTGAAAGTATTTCAGCTATAAAACTTACAGCGAGCCGCCTTCTGTGTGTGACGGGCTGACAAACACAGACGCTGCCATCAGAGAACTTACAAAAGAGATATGGACAAACAGAGACGGCAGTCAATGAAAGATGGCAGAAAGGTAATGAAAAAGTCAGGGAGATGGAGTGCTGTTTAGCAGCCGATAAATGAAAAAGTTGACAGCTCCATTAATAAGAGAAAAGAGCGATGGAGCAGCTGGTGCAGGGTGTTAATGGATGAATAATTCAAGAGGTGGTGCTTGGGCGTCTCTAAGCCTCTAGGTTTAAGAGCCTCTTTGGGACTAACAAATGATAATGACGCCCATTTCTCAGTTTGTCCTCGGAGACATCACTGTGGATGCATTGGCACGTCTATGTGTTTTGACATTCATGGGTCAGAATGTGTCTACTGTACTGGTGTTCAAAATTAACACACAATGATATCCTCAGCATTTAGCAATAACAAGACGACTGGAACTTCATTGCTCCTAGCACCTCGGCACACAGACACCCACCCACAGGCCAACAGCGACCCTCTGTGAGATCCCGTCTAATATGTTTCCTTTAGTTACCAGTAATTCAACAATGGTCACATTAGCACTGTTTACTACAGGATGACAGTCTATCAAGAACATGGTCATATTTAACCCCAAAAGGAAATTATATTTTACATTAATAAAATATAAAAGTCTTATTTTTTATTACTGCTGTGACATAACTTTCATTACAGTTAAGCATAAAACACCTTCAATTTGTATTAAAATGTTTAAATATTTTTCTACTAAATCTGTATATATTTGACATACTTGAAACTGTAATTACATTATAGAAACAGCATAAATAAAAATAAATATAGCAAACACTACCATCATGTATACATACTTTACAATTTAAATCATATATTCATTTTCTTTACAGCATTGAGCACTTAAATGTGAAATACAGGATTTTTTTTTTATATTGCCATAAAAATAATGCAAAAATGTTACTGGGTCTAAAACAGGCTTCATTTTTCTATATGCAGTATACATTTTCTTATGGGATTCTTTTGGAGTAAAAATATATATACATCCTTTAATCAAGATACATATAAATTAATTTTAAAGTTACGGCAATGGATTTTTATAAAATATATTTTAACTATAAACCTCACTAAATATTGTTAGAGTTTAAAAACTACACTAAAAAGGCAGAAAAAATAGTTAACTGGATTACAAAAAATAAACTTAATCCAATATTTTTTTTCTTAATAAGTTTTAATATTTTAATTGAAAAGTTGCTTTGCTTTTCAAGAAAGTGTATCATATCTAAGAATGTACTTTTATTGGAAAGCAAGACAAAAAAAAAACTGATAAAAAAATTATATTTTGCAGTGCATACTAATCTGATTGTGTTCTTTTATGTTTTGACCTTAGGTGGTTCTTACAATGCTTTATAACATCATTAAAAACACATATTTTTAGTTCTGAGGAGTGGAGGGCTTACAAAATAAATGTCTGTAATTGGCACATCATCATCCTCATCCACAGAGGCACGGCTCGTGCAGCCCGAGGCCTGACTGCAGCTGTCAGATTCGACCACTATCCTGGGGCTCGCCGGGACGGAGGAGGACGAGGCTTCTAGAAACGTCTCTGCAGCTTCACTATTCATGGGGAAGAGAAACATATACGACAATATAGAGATTTTCAGTGAATAAACCATAAAATTCACTATTCAGAAAAGTTGGAATATAAAGTCTGAATTGTATGGGCCACTGTTTTGGTGCTTTTTTATCCATTTGTCAGACCATGGTTATTAGTATTATTTATAGACATTTACACTTTTAATGAATATATTGAATTAGCTTTTATTTATTTATTTTTTTTATTTTTACTTTTCTTTTACATTTTCAGTTATAATTTTCAATAAAGTCAAGTCAAGTCTGCTTTATTGTCAATTTTAATTGTTGTTTACATTTTAGTAAATTTGCTATGCACCTTTGTCATTTTTATAAAATTTTTTAGATATATTTCTATACAGCTTTAATTTCGTTTTATTTCATAATTTCTTGTATTTTAACCTGTTTATTTCTGTTTCTCATTTTATTTTTTTAAGTTTAAGCTTTTAAACTAATATTTTACTTTATTTGATTTTAGCTCAATCAATTCCCAAAAACTTTTTTTTAATAGTTTTAGTTTTATTTAATTGTGTTAACTTTCTTCAAAATATCTTCAAAGATTCAAAAGTCAAATTGATTTGCTGTAAAACTAGGATTAATAAATAATACATATTTCTTATAAAATAAACACTATTTTAAGTAAAGAAGGACACTTCATTATACTTTCATGTTATATGACTATCAGTTATAGAAATTAAATTTTTGGGTACATGGCCACTGGTCCTGACTAACACAAAAACATTCAGGTACTTATTACTAATGTGATTAAGTGCTTCCTGTTTGGTTATGTTCCTCTGTGGCAGTTGTCATGGTGTCATTTTCTCATCTCTATGAGGAGCTACAGCAGATGAGCTCAGCTGAATGGAGCACATCTAATTCCTCTTTCCCATGATACCCTTGATCTAACATCCACACTGCTTTTGATTTAGCGGGAATACATTTGCATTTAAATCATTGCCCTTAATTCCATTACACTTCATAAATACCCTTTTTTCAATATGTACAACAAAATCTGGCTTTCATAAGTAAATATTAAATATTACATGAAAGCAGATTCTCAGTTTTGAGTGCGTACCTGATCTCCGGCGATACCTGGGGAGCCGCGAGTGTGGGTTCACTGTCATATCTTCCCTCCACTTCCACCTCCACTGTGATGGTTTGCTGGTCCTCATCCTGCGTTCTACAAGAAGACCAGCAGAGGGCTCAACTAAACCACATGAACTACAGAACTAACCGTTCTACTTTCATTTAGGAGAAGATCAAAGCCAAGAGAGAAATAAACATGTAAAGTCTGCTAATGAAACAAACTCGGTAATTTCACTCACAAAACTATCATACGTCTTCAGAAGATCTAGCAGACCAGTGTGTTTTACTTACGTTTCTTCATGGCTGGACTGGGTGTGTCTCCTGTATTGAAGAAAACAGAGAGTTTATTGTACCTGCTACAGCTGAGACATAGAAATATTAAAGAAAGAAAGATGGAGTGTTACCGGTAGCGCGGGTGTTCGGAGGTGTCCGACGGGGAGCGTTCTGGGATGGAAAGGGAGGTGGTGGAGGAGAGCGAGGTGGCGATGGAGGCTGTGGTGGCCTCCTCTAACGAGGGAGGGGTGCAGGGAAGTACATTTCCCCGACCTGAAACCGAATTTAAGCGTTAAGCGTGATTTAAAGCCATTAAGTTCTTATGTTTGAGAATAAAGAATGTTCTTCGTCTATTGTTTACCATTGTCTTCCAGTGTGGGGAAGCTACGGGTTCCTCTCATGTCATAAATGTTTTCGTCTCTTACAAATGGCAGCTGGCTGGCCGACCATGCTGCCCCGGGACCGCTGTATTTGGCTGCAGCCAGAACCCCACGACCCCTCTTTGAGGGAGAGGATTTCAGTGCTGAAAGAATGAGGATTATAATGCACTTCAGTAATAAAATACATAAAATTTTATGAGCCAAATGAAATATGTTGATTCTTTTTAATTGATTTGGTGACATAAGTGTCATATAAATTTAAGCCGTTACTTTCAAAATACTTTTTTACTTTCATAGGATTTAAAAAAATATCGGCAATTTATCGGTTATCGGCCAATATCAAGATTTTTAAAACTGATTTATACCAGATATTTATTGCTCATTTTCTTCTTTTTTTAAAATTTAGATTACCTTTGCCATTATCTAATGCTTCTAACTTCAATCATTTAAAGTTAATATTTAAAAACACTTTATCGGCCGATATTATAGCTTTTTAAAATCGACCAGTTCCAAATATTTACTCGTACGTGCTCATTTTCCCCTTTTTTAAAATTCCAATTATCTTTGCCATTATCTAATGCTTCCAACTTTGACCACTTAAAGTTAATATTTAAAAAACTAATAATTTTGTCAGTTTGTCAGTTGTATGCAGTGCTATTTTATTATTATTTCTTAATTATTATAATATTTAGCTTTTATTATTATTTTTTCAGTTTTAGAAATTTTAGTATTTCATAATATAATTTAAAAACAGTGTTAAATGTAATCTTTAGGAAATCATACAGTCTGACTATCTATTGAATATCCATTTATGAAAATCCATTTTCCTAATATACATAAAAATGCTGTGATGTCTAAATTCATTTGTAGCATTTAAATTATGAATTTTAAAGTTTTATTTATTAATTTATTTAGACCAAATACTGTAGAATTTTATCAAGAACCATTTATAAGTTACTGGTTATTAAAATAATTATTTATTGGTGTCAGCCAAAACTTCATATGCATTGTCGCATTGTTATTACTTTATCAGTAACTTTTCATGCAGAATATGAAATTTATGCAAGTTCAGAAGCAGTTCACTCACACGAAGACTTTCTAAAAACAGTAGTGCTCATGAATCTGAAGAACCTGTCTGCATAGAAAGATGGTCTGTGAACAGACACTGTGTCCTGAAGAGTGGAAAAAAGAAAGAATAAGTGAACCATCTCGATCTATATGAAAAGTTACAGCACATTCTGACTTATTCCAGTTGACAAAATAGAAAACAACAGTTCAATTAATCCTCTGCATGCAAGTTTCATAACTGAAGCTGTCACATTTGTTTACTTCACACATATAAATCACACAAAATATTAATTTACATTATACATATACTCAACTGGACAGGTGACTTGCAACATATTTACACATTTCTCATGTCAGTTTCCAGTTTAACATCCATTATTCCTGGAGTCAACCAGTCAGCCTTTAGGTAGTATATACTCTGTCACCTCCAGCTGACGCAATCAAGATATACCAGCCCTAGGTCTATAAATAACCTAATTAGCATGCAAATGAACTGTCAGCCATTGGCAGTATGGCGTAGACTGTTGCGTCACAGGCAGGGTTGGAGAAATCTCATTTATTCCCATCTAAGCCGAGAGAAAAATGAGTGTGTGCATGTGTGTGGTACATGCATATCCAGCAATGGCACAATTAGCACATCCTCTGAAAAAACAGCCCTACATTAGTGCACATTTCGCAAGTATTTCCTCCAAAACCCTGTAATTCTTCCTAAACCCCATTCATGCAAATGTACCACAGCAGATCATGCTTTATTAATATGAAAATGAAGGAAGTATGAGGAATTATATTGAAGGTCGGAGACCACAGAGTCTGAAAACACAGCTGGATGTTAACTTGGCCAAAGCTTTTCATCCAAAGTGAGGGAATGGAGCATATTGCAAGGGACAGTGATGTATTTCAGATGGTCTTTTCTAGATAAATGTCAATGTAATTCAATGTATTCATTACCCCATCATGGACTAGAGCCTTCCACGTATGCTCCAATTTCTTTATTAACCTAAACAGAAAATGAACAAAGTTAATTCATAGTGCTTCCAAATCATACTGGCAGAAATGAATCACACACTTGGTGTAAATAGTAAGCGGCATGAGTCGGAGAGATTGACGCAAGCACCTGTAAGACTGCAAGATGTCAATTATTCCAATGTAGAGTAACAGACGCTCTCCTTTTCCATTGACTGCAGGAATACCGCCCATCCTGAGATGCAAAAAAACAACAAAAACACATCAAAATAAATAACTATGAAAGCTGAAAGCTATAAAAAATAGATAAAAACCTTTCTCAATACTGAAGTTAAATGTGTAGCTATACGAATTTTGGAACAAAATTGCAACAGTGCTGAAAAGTCTCCAATAGTTGGCTAAATTAAATAAATAAATACTTTAAGAAGAAAAAAAGTTAATAAATACGAAATGAAAAAAAAAGAAAATATTAAAACTGTGGAAACACAAAACAAAAAACCCAAACACAACAAATAATCTATTTGTTCACTTCTAATATATGTGTTTATATAAATATTAAATAAAACCAAACAAAATAAAATGAAAATAAGATAAAAAAATACCAGAAAACAAAAGGAAACCCAAAACAAAACTGTCTTCGTTCACCTTTTGGTAAGTAAACATTATTTAATGTGATGTATTTCCAGATGAGACAGGATCTCTAACTGAAAACTTCATTTTTGATTTTATAAAGAAGAAAAAAAGTAAACACAATTAAAAAAAACTAAACAAAAATAAATAACTATTTTATTTACTTCAAACAAAGTTGTATCTCATTGACTAACTTTTGTTGAATCATTATAAATATGTTGTTTGCATTTTATTTACTTCCATAACGTGATACATTTCCAGATGAAACAGGATCTCTTACAGGACAATTTATTTTATCCAAGATTTTGATACATTTTTTGAAGGAAAAAAAACACACATTTTAAATTTATTTAGGCAAAATAAAAATAGAAACATGCTGAAAAGCATGTCCAAAATGAGAAATAAAAAATATTTATTGATTTTTCAATAGCCAAATTTTCTAAGGATTACAAACACAAATTCTTAGTTTTGTGTTTTTAAGTTTTTCAAATAAAATAAAAACAGTATTACAATTTTGTAATTGCATCCCTGTTACTTCATCATATTTTTGATGCATATGAAAATGCATCACACACCTTTTTAAATATAATTTATAGGTGTCAAAACATGGAGAAATTTCAGCAACTCACGTGTCCTCGGTGTCGATTTCCTCTCCATAGGCTGACGCTCCCTGTATGGACTCCATGGCAGTGGTGTAGAGCGCTTTCTGTGCCAGCGGCCTCTTTTCATCACTGTTGCCCTGAGATCCCTCCATCTGCTGCTCTTTCTCCGCCTGATCGATGTTGTGAACTCCCAACAGCAAACTATAATCCATAATCTTAAAGCTTTCCAAGACCTATTCACCAAAAACACATCAATATTCGTCCTGAATGGCTTGTCCGCTCTAGACAGCAGCACACTATGGAGAACTTACCAAACAGTCTCTCTGTAACGTCTTGACCAGGGCACTGTACGTGTCTGTATCCAACATGAGACCATCTTGAACGTCCTGCATGAAATCAAGGTCTTTGAAAGTGGGCTTCGCCTTTTCCCGCTCTTTTCTAGAGGCCCGTCGCTTGTACGTGGACCCCTTCAGGTCGTATTTGAGGTGCATGCGCACCACCCTGGGCAGAACATTGTTCATGACCACCATCCGAATGTTCTTCCCGCCCGATTGTACACAGTACAGCCCGAAGAACTTGGGCAATAAGGTGCGAGGATTTTGATTCAAGTTCTGTTGGAAACAAACAACTGAAAAATCAAACACGATTTACTCAAAGCACACAAAGATTCAAACATAAGTGCTAAACATCTGTCAAAGAATGTGTACATTTGTATTTGTTGGTTACATGCTTTGTATAATGCATCTATTTATTCCTTAAAGGAATAGTTCACTCCAAAATTACAATTCTGTCATAATTTATTCATCTTATATTGAACACAATATGTCTAAAACATGTATAAAATTAAATGTCTTGTATAAGCAATGCTTTGAAGTTTGTAAATAGTTTTGAAGTGCTGTTTTGCGGTGTATAGAAAATGTAATGCCATGACTTTGAATTTAAGACTTTCAGCTCTGATTTAAGACCTTTTTTGGGGCTTAACTTGTGGAAGGTTGAATTAATACCTCTTTAAGACCCACAGAAAGATATTCAGCAGAGAAAAATGTCTGGCCTTTAAATAAATATTTTACCCTAAAATTACAGTTTGGGCATTATTTATACATTTTTAACCCAATTTTGCATGCCAAAATGTTCTGAGTTGAGTTTTACGAACTTGCAACTTTGTTTTTTTGTTTGATTTTGGGAATATAAAAATCATTTTTTAGTTTTTTCCTCACACAAAAAGAACATTTATGATACTTTTATTTATCTTTTCTGACATTTCTTGATGGCATCACAATTAAAAAAAACAAAACAAAACAAAAAACAGTGAATATCTGTCAAAACATCTTTTGTGTTCTACGTGGGGGTGGGGGGGGGGTGCATAGACTGCATAAATGATAGCAATTTTTGTGTATGCATAAATGATAGCAAACTGTTTTTAAAAATCATGAAAAATTGCAACCCAAATTTGTTTAATGAAACAAAAACCCAATAAGAGTAAAAAAAAACCTACTAAATATATTTTTATATGGCATGCAAATCACACTTTTGTTAAGTTTATTAAAAGCATTTATGCATTAAATTAAGGTAAATGTTATTCGTTTTTTTTCCGCATTCCAGACACAACACACTCCATTTCAACCCCCAAAACACCTTTCTTAAGTCAATGACATTCGTTTTGCCAGTTAATGTTCCAGAGCATAGTAAAACCACCGGATTCCAATTAGTTTGGAGTTTAAATCCTCTTAAAAATCACCACAGAAAAGCAAAGCAATGAAGCAGATATCAAACCTAGAAAAGCTTTGTGACACCAATCACCTTCACATAGGTGACGTGTCCTAAAAGTTATGATCAAAAAAGAGAAACAGAATGAGGAAAAGAGCTAGACAGTAATAAAGACAGGTTTCTGTAGACCGTTGCATTGTTGCTAAACAACAACTGATCCATTACCATTCATGGGCTCATTAGCTCCAGATGAATGGATGGAACAAGCCAAGCCAGTCGCTGGTTAGACTCTGCTGACGCTGAGAACCCATCTAGGCATCATCTACAAGAGAAAACTCATGTTCTCTTGGAAACCGAACCCTTTTGTACTTATATTGTGGAATGAAATGCTCCACTGGAGACCGAAAACTGGAACAGGCACGGCATACATGCTAATTTTGTAATTTGTTTCATTATTCAGGTAAATAGTAGACACATCGCCTCTGGGGAGAAATGAGTTCAAAATAACTTGTTGGGTAATCAGCAGTGTTATTGTTTAACCAGGCAGCTGATTTGTGACAGCATGTGATAATGGGTAAAAAGCTAGAGAGCACGTTTCTCAAAAAATACAGAACATTGATCAATGCAACACAAACAATATATTTATCCTAGATTAAACTGCAGTTGAAAAATGTATAAAGGTCCGCTGATCAGTGATACACCGATATATCGGTCAGGCTGATAATCCTGCAATAGTAACAATGTATATTAAAGTTCACCCAAAAATTCTGTCATTAATGATTCACCCTCATGTCGTTCCAAACCCGTAAGACCTCCGTTCATCTTCAGGACACAGTTTAAGATATTTTAGATTTAGTCCGAGAGCTCTCAGTCCCTCCATTGAAGCTGTGTGTACGGTCTACTGTCCATGTCCAGAAAGGTAAGAAAAACATAATCAAAGTAGTCCATGTGACATCAGAGGGTTGGTTAGAATTTTTTGAAGCATCGAAAACACATTTTGGTAAAAAAATAGCAAAAACTATGACTTTATTCAGCATTGTCTTCTCTTGTGCGTCTGTTGTGAGAGAATTCAAAACAAAGCAGTTTGTGCTATCTGGTTCGCGAACGAATCATTCGATGTAACCGGATCTTTTTGAACCAGTTCACCAAATCGAACTGAATCGTTTTAAATGGTTCGCGTCTGCAATAAGCATTAATCACAAATAAGCACAAATCGGACGCGACCGACAGAATCCAAGAACGAGTCAATCATTCGTTCGTTATCTGGCTCGGCTCGGTGTTAAAAAAGTCATTTAAAAAGGTTAACAGCTTAAGCCATTTGTGGATTAATGCTTATTGGAGTCCCGAACCGTTTCAAACGATTCAGTTCGATTTGGTGAACTGGTTCAAGAATAACCGGTTACTTCGAGTGACAGCGAGTGAGTCTCTCACAACAGACACGGAAGAGAAGACAATGCTGAATAAAGTCGTAGTTTTTGCTATTTTTGGACCAAAATGTATTTTCGATGCTTCAGAAAATTCTAACGGACCCTCTGATATCACATGGACTAATTTGAAGATGTTTTTATTACCTTTCTGGACATGGACAGTATACCGTACTCACAGCTTCAACGGAGGCACTGAGAGCTCTTGGACTAAATCTAAAATATCTTAAACTGTGTTCTGAAGATGAACGGAGGTCTTACAGGTTTGGAACGACATGAGGGTGAGTTATTAATGAAATAATTTTCCTTTTTGGTTGAACTAACCCTTTAAATATAGAATACGTTTACTGCATCATATCTAGCAGCATTACATGAACTATCAGATAATTTACTCTCTAGATATTATATTGGACACTGAAAACCAAAATCACTAATTCTACACTAGTAATTCTGGCCAATACTGATAAACCGATAATTATTTTCACATTGACATTTGGCCATAAATATTAGCTCACCATTATGGATTACTGTCTAAAATAAGAATTTCACTAATTTTATGTAAGCTTCACATCATTTTTTTTCTATTATTAGACTGCACTATATCATGCAATATATATGTGTTGTATAATATATGCACCCCGCTTTCGAGATATCGGCATCCAATTTATTGGTTGACCACTACTTAAGAAAAGTATCAATCAAAGTACAGTAACTCACCATGTAATATCCAGGAAGAAGCTTCTGCAAAAACTCTGCTTCTTTGTGCATGACTGTCTTAATGATGAACTCATCATCCTTTGTGACGTAAAATACTGAGCCACTGGCTCCAGGATTGGACAACTCGATCAGTGGTTCGTTACAGAGTGAATACTAAAGGCAATCACAGATTGAGATATGCATAAACAAATGACCATGAATTTTCCTTGAGTGATTCTTCAGTAATCCGAAATAAATACAAGCATTTATTATAAAATCCAGCCTTTAGCTTATATTTCTCACCAAATAGTCATCCGGCCGTATCCCGAAGAGCTCTCTGAAGTAACGGAAGGCGACGGGAGCATAGGTTTTGAAACGGAAGTCTGGGAAATGATGGGCTGGCGTCAAGTTGCTCCCTTCACTGGAAAAACATATAGAATATTTTTTTTTTCATGTGAAATTCCACATCCACCTTCAACATTAGACAGACAGCGCACCTGGGGAAGAAGATGCTCTCCACCACATAGAAATCCTGCATGAGGACGTCCCGCTCAGGCTTGGAACTCAAGTTGCCAACCGTGTAGCCAATCCCTAGCTGAATGGCCCCCTTGAGAGCCGAAGATGTAGTCTGAAGAGGATATAAATTATTTGAGTCTCCTAATTATTAATCCTAAACCTAGAGATTGATCTTCTGCAGTTTCTGTTTAGATGTCACCTTGTGCCACATTTCTGATGAGCTTATTAGTAATATTACAATTCTGGTCGAAACAGATAAACCAATATACAATTGGCATGTTATTATTATAATGCAGTTATTTTCTATATAATATCCCAATAACTGATGAACGGTCAATATTTCAATGAAACACTATTTTGTCTAAAGAAAAGAAAAACAACAACTTTAAATTAAAATCAATTATGTTAAATACTAAAGTGAATTTAGGCATTACAATTTTTTTTTTCAAATTTACATTCTGAAAATATTTTTATCATTCTGAGATTTGCTAAAGATTATTAACGATGTTATTAAAGTAAATTATTGGTTTAACGATACATTTTAGGTTAACGTCAGATGATAGCAAATTAGCATGGACAATTAAATACACAACATCAATCAATATAAAACATTGAAAAATTTAATCATTTTTTATACACTAAAAATGTCCTTATATCGGCTGATATTGTACCGATATATTGTGCATCCCTAGAAGTAACCAAAAATTATCTGAATGGAATCGGTATCGGTATTATATATATATATATATATATATATATATATATATATATATATATATATATATATATATATATACACACACACTTTTTTTTATGTACAAAAAATACCATTAAAAAATATCGGCTGATTTAGTACCGATATACTGTCCATTCCTAGTACCTAAAATAATCAGAATATAATCAATATCATATCAAAAAAAGTTTCTGAAATAGAGTAGGCCCAATGCACCTTCTTATATGTGGTTTCTCCAGAAGCGTCCACTCCTCTGTGTCCGATCTTCTTCCCATGAGCCGGCTGGCCTGACGATGAAGGCATCTGGTATAAAGAGTGTAAAAATGAGATACCACCAACCTGCAATCCCTGCATAAACAGGTTCATCATCTGTAATATAACAGTATATATTGTTGATATGTGAGAAAAGGAATGTACCTCTGTTATGTAAGCCTTTTTTGATGTAGAGTCTAGGAAAGAAAAAGAAAAGTGACTGACGAGATATTCACAACAATATCTGAATAAAAAAATATATCAGATTTCATAATTTGCAAAATGAATGCACTGATAGTCAGCCCTAAAGATCATGATTTGAAACCAAATCAGATAGGTGTGAAATATGAACAAAACTTATAAAGACATATTCGTCTGCAATTATAATCAGACTTTAAGAGTCAGCAGGTCAGACAGCCTCAGCCAACTTCATTATTCAACCTCCATTTATATTCCATCGCTGCCCCTCAAGCTTCAGCATCAGCTGTCAGCAGCGACTGGGATGTTTGTTGACAAAGATGGTTTGATAAAAACACACCATGTGAAGATGACGGCTGGATTTCTTGAGCTGTGCTTCTCACCCCACAGTTGTCCCAGATGCATCGGCACACGCTCCCATTCAGCCGTGTTCCTCCGTTTCCATGGCATCCCAATCAAGGTCAACAAGCTTTCTTGGAGATTGCATATGCATGTAGCATCAACAGACACATGTTGCTCTAAATAGGGCATTGGCCGCTAGACAGAGCAGCTCATAGCCATGCAGTGAGAAAGCAACAGCAAAACTAAGATGACAGGCCTGCTGGTAAATCCAGCTAAAAACAGCTTTAATCCAAAAATTCATATTCTGTTTACTCACCCTCATGTCGTTTCTAACTTTTTTTCATAGAATAGAAAAGGAGTAATTCTGAGAAATGTGAAGGTTGCTCTTTTCCTTTACAAAGAATGAATCTGGAGATTTTCAGCTTTAAAAAATACATCATAAAAGTGGTTTATATAACTTATATTAAACTTATTTGACAACTTCGTGTAACAAGCAGACCATAATTTGAGTCATTCCTACTGAACATTTGACATCTGCCCTAACTACCTTAGTTTGTAAATGAATCATTTTTGGAGTCAGATCTTCAATGAATCATTCTAAATGGTTCATAAAATAAAAATGATTCCTTCCAAATCCAAATGAATCAGTTCTTCACTTAATGACTCAATCATCTGGCTTGCAACAAGAGAAGCTCACTGGAGGGGAAAGTCTTAACATCTATCCTGACCACATAAGTTTATCTTTCAAGTCAGATCTTATAAGAATCTTTTGAAATAATTTAGAAAATCTGAACAATTCATTCACAAATCAAAATGAATAAGTTCTTAATTTAGTGACTTAATGGTCCAGTCACAACGATTAGCAGCTAAGCGAAGGGGAAAATCAAATCATCTGCCCTAACTTAGTTTGTGATTGTGAGAAAGTTATTCATCTGAGTGATTTTCAAAAAATTATCTGAAATGGTTCACAAAATTAGAACAACTTGTTCACAAATCAGTTCCTGATTTACCATTAACTGAATCAACGATCCGTAAAATTAGCAGCTAACTGGAGGGAAAATCTTAACATCTGCCCTAAATGCATTCATTTGTGAATGCAAACATAATTATTATGAGTCAGATCTTCAATGAATCATTTCAATGGTTCACAAAATCAGAATGATTCCTTTACAGATCAGAACGAACCAGTCTCTGACTTGCTGACTCTAGTCACTACAATTAGTTATTAATTACAGGGTAAAATCTTAACATCTGACCTATATTATATTGTGACTAGCTAATGTCCAGCTATAAATTCAGTACCAGCTTGATTTTTTTTAACAGCATGCTTCAACTTTTTGGAAACACATGGAAAAAAGTTGAACACACAAAGTTAGGAAAAACATGATGCGTGCAATGTCCCAAACAAACCAATTTTCCATTTTCACCTCTGAAATAGCACATCCATACCAACAAGCCTCATGACCAAGTTAGCTGTCCTGTTATTTCTGGATCCAGCAGTCATGGGGTCTCGAAGCTGTTTGGGCAACATTGTGGTTCTCCTTAAAAGAGCTTTTTCCTAGACCTTCTTCACCAGTGATAGGTTTGGCCTCAGTTCAAGCTGGAGCACAAACATCCAACAGGATGTCTGCTACACTCCACTAGCCAGGGTCGACCACACATCTAATAAAGAGCATTGGACCAGCAAAAACCTGCTTTTTAATTCTATGTTATGAACAGAAGAAATGTAAGCTAAGCTACATCTTTGAAGCACAAAATGTTTACTGTATTAAAGTTTAAAAGTCAAGGTTCAAAAACTGATTTGAAGGGAAATGTATTTAAATCATCTGGTCAGCTGGGTTATACAGAGCTTATCGTAATATCATTCATAGCTAAAGGATTAGTTACAACATAGCACTCTTATTCTATTATGAGATTGCATTCAACTTACATCAAGCCATATTGAACTTGACCAACCTCTAAAACACAGGTTACAGCTCATAACATCTCGAGTGCTAATGAATTAACAAAACACCTCCTGAAATCACTTTGGACAGGTGTGATCACAGCCAGCTCAAAATGGAATTGAAATTAAGAACTCGACGACAGAAACTTGGAGGTGTCATTTGACACCTCAAGCTAACAGTCATTATATAGGACTAAATTTAGCAAAGATTTAGCAAATATACTTTGAGAAAAGGATAACATGTTATGACTGCAAAAATCTCAATTCTGGAAGTAAAACCACGATAACATATGAAGGACAGCTCATAATCTGGTAAAACAGAACTGTATAAAGGAAACCGAAGAAAACAGGCAACTGTTAACCCACCAATAAGGCACATAAAACCATTTTCATTGCTCACTTCTGATCTGAGAGATGAAAACAAAAACTACAAAGTTCCTCTTGCGAATTTCATTCAAGTAACGAGCCATTCAACAGATGAATTCAAAGTTAAAAGCTCTTCTAAGTAATAGACACCCAACAATGCACATGCAGGAGTAGGTAATGCTCACTGACAGTCGCGACACCCTCTTTTGGAAAAATTAAGAAAAATAATAACTTTCTCTAATGAAACAGTTCTTTTTTTGTCTCTTAGAGCAGTGGTTCCCAAAGTAGGGGTCGCGACCCCACGGTGGGTCTCGGGACCCCGGCGCAGGGGTCGCGAGATGATTTCGATATATGCTTTATATATTTTTGTTTCAATTAATTTAACTGTTTCGCATCGCACGCACGATCATTAATTTAACTCTTTCGCATCGCACGTACGATCACAGTCTAGGCTAGTACCTGGAGTGTACGACCACACCGGTCAGTGCATGACGTGAAATTCAAATGTGCTCTCGCGAGTTGGCTGGCGCTGAGCCAGAGACATGTGCGCTCAGAGCTGTCATCACACTTGTCATCACTTTTCAGTGTTTTCAACCACATAATGTTTATTTTAGGTTTCAGACATATAAGTACTAGAAAAAACAATACATTTAGAGTTTGTAAAATACACACTGATGTCAAAGGAAGAGGCAATAATAATCTTTTTCATTATAATTAGACACATTTTATTCATATCAGATACACATTGTGTAAGTAACTTTAAAGTTTACTCCATTATTCTCCCAGTTCACCAGCCACTTACTTTTATGTATTTCGGGAGAAGTGGATGAATTCACGTGTTGTAAATCCAACAGATCTGATTCTCTGAACTGCGTCTGCGGCACAAACTAAGATAGCGGCGCCCATCGCGCATACAGCTCAACTAACGCGATCGTTATAAAGGTGTTTAAACAACAAAACACTTCCACTTGCATATATCTGACAATCGGAATATCAGCTATTTCATGCCATATCTAACAAATTTGTTAATATTTTGAATAAAAAAGGAAAAATGACAAAAGCAGATCATTCATTCAGCTCTGTTGTTGCTGCGGTATGTCACGTGACAGTAATAGTGACAGAATAATGAACGAGTTCAACCCAACATAGCTGCACAGTTACTTTCCGAGAGAGAACAGGTGGATATCGAGCAGCTCATGCAGAATTGTAACACTGATTTTGCACGCAGAACAATAAAATATAACTTCGTGTGCTTTGACACTGGGCATAAAATCGATTTGCTGTACATTTCACGCGACGAGAGGTGTTTTTTTTGGGGGGGGGGGGGGTCGCGGGGCAGCAGCGCATTTATCATGGGGTCGCGGGCTAAAAAGTTTGGGAACCCCTGTCTTAGAGGATGCATAAGATTTCCTGAATTATTGTCATTGATATCGTCTTCGCAATAAATACCAGAAATTATCGTAATATATTTTAAAACCCATATTGCCCATCCCTACTTTTCATTTGTATGCAAATGCTAAGTATACTTTAAGCTTTATAATTTTTTCACCTGGCTGACAATCAAACAGATTTGCGCATGGTATCGAATGGATATACTTTAAAAAGCTATGCACTTGGCCGTACACGTAGGCTTAGCATTCGCGTCTAAACTGAAGTATACTTTGAGCAGTAGCACTTTATTTTACAGTCATGTTCCTCATACTATGTACTTATTATAGTGATTAAGTAATAACTATGTACTAAACCTGAACCTAGCCCTAAACCTAACCCTACCCCATATAGTTAAGTTACCTTATATTACCAGAACTTCCTTAGGTAGGTACACTGTACAAGAAAACCAAGTATGCTTGAATATTATGTCCTCTTTAGGGTTGCATCCTGTGACACCTCGTCCTGTTTTGATTTGAGATGTTTTTGGCCCTTGTTGAACCACACCAGAATTTGTTAAGTCTCAGCCTCAGACGTCACAACCACAAAACAAAATTGGAAACACTTGACGCATCTGATTGGTTGAATTCCACAGGATTTGCGGAAGAGACATGTGTTGTGTTCTTTACTGGAACACACAGTCTATACTGGAAACAAACTATAAAGATAATGATATTAGCGTCCACACCAGCGAACGATATTGTCTGTTTTTTCTAATCGCACGTTCATCCGAAAAAAAAAAATAGTTCTGAAAGTGATTCCAATTATATTGTTTCTATGTGTCTTTATCATTATAGTTGAGGTGTGGACTCTTCTATTCTGTAATACTGAGAACGATTTTCTTTATCGTTATCTTTATCGTTATCGTCCTTGGTGTTTTACACACCAGTCTGTTAATATGGGGACACTTCCATGCCCATAAACATGATGCAGCACAAAATTGCCTCTTTGGCAGTCTTTGGCCATTTAAAGTGGCCAAGGTTCCCAGACCTTCTGCCATCGGTCTGAAGGTCTGGCTACACAAGATTTGAGTTTGTTTGGAATCAGATCAAGACCCCCTATTTCAGGGCCTTAGACTGCTTGTTTGGTGCACACCAGGGTTCAGGTAGCAGTGTTTACACTTATTAAAGTGAACCGCACTAACAGAGCAATCACCAAATAGTTCATTTTAATCAACCCAAACCTGCCAAGTGTTGACACACCATAAGAGATTTGGGTCAGAAAGAAACCATCATGCAACCATACGGAAAACCATATCACCCATCTAACTTTTGTTAAGTTTCCATAAAACAAGGTCTTGTTATGATGCCTGGAACACAAACTCTGTGTCAGAGAAGGACTCTGCGTCCTTTTGTAGGAGACGCCCTACTCCCTCTGAGGTGCTGAAGGGATTGAGTGTCTTCCAGAACCCTGGTCTTGTCTGCAAGCTGGCCTATAAAAAGCTCCATCCTCTTCAGGGCATAGGAAAGGGGGGCAAGAAATACAGAGACACCATTATGCAATTCTTGCTTGTTTTCCATTTCCCACCAGAGCTCGAAAACTCTCAGCAGTCTGAGCTATTAGAATAACACAAGTAGAGGAAATAGATGGAGGGTGCAGACAGACCAGCCCTGTTTTGCAAAGCGATATCAGTGGGCACAACACTACAAGGCTTTGAGTATAGCCAAGGGTTTGATTATATATGCATCTCATGGGATGTTATTTGTATAAACCAAGAAAGCCGTGTCTGGATTTCACAGATGCTTTAATTGTGTACATTTACTACCACCATCACGTGACGAAAATAAAGTGAGTGGTTTAGATGGTCCACTTAGCGGTAATAACCTCAAAATTGATTTTTAATTAATTTACAATAAAGATCTTTCCCTATCTCGATCATCATCGGTTCAGTGCTGCTCTTAATGAGCCAAGTAAAACGGCCACTGAACTGAACAGCAACAGATATTTACCATTCAGACAAGGCGAAATGAGAGCAATAACTATATTACTATGTGCAAAATTTTTTTTATTATTGTTCAGATTTAAAGCTTTGAACAAACCTCTAACCATAAGTATTAAACTATAAAGTATCCACCTTTTTATTTTTAACATTACAGTGTGCGAGTCTTTCCGTATAAACTGCGTAAAGTTATTATTTTTAAAGATTTATTTTTGCTTTTGCTGTGATAGGATAGTGAAGAACAGACAGGAAGTAAATGTGAACTCAGGGCACCTAGAACAACGCCACTATATGTTGTCACACTTGCCATAAGGCTATTGGCACCAACGCTTAAATTATATTATTTTAATTTGTTATCATAATAAAAACAGTGGAATGGTAGGGAAAATTGTTAACTGCACTATGAATAAATTTCTTAATAAATCAGACTGAATCAGTTCTTGATTCACTCAATCTTCTGGTTGCAATGATTGGCATCTAAACCGGTATTTATTATCATATTATTTTAATTTATTATCAGAATCATACATACACTGGTAGAACAATCTGAAGACACAGACATTCACAAAGAAATTTGCACTAAATAAAGTGGATTCAACTTTTCTATACATTCAAACTAAATTTTTTGAACAATAAAACAATACAAAGTAAGCAAACAAATCACAAATTCTTATACTGAAGACAGAACCCAAGCCATCCATGTATTTATGGTATACTGATGGATTTTGACAAATTATGGTTTACTGCATTATTAAAAAAATGATGGCAAGGCGCAACAAATTACCAATACAAACTATTCTTGTCTGAGGTAAATTTTGAGGTAAGAAGATATGTGACTGAATGGGGGATGCACGATTAATCGAATGTGATTAATCGCGATTGTAGGATTACGAAATCGACAAAAAAAATCGGAACTATGGCTCTGTGTAGTAAATGCTGCTCCATCGGAGAGCACGTGAAAATACCACATTTAAAAACTTTTTATTATTATTGCAAATCAACTTTGTAATGTCAGCCGAGTGTTTGTAATAAATCCTTCTGTGAGATGATTTGGCTTCTTAAACAGAATAATAAAGGTACACAATATTTCATTGTATTCTAAGCAGTAATAATTGTTATGTCGATTGCCAATTCATTATAGATATACTTTATTATGATGAAAATTAGAATAAGAAGAACTCAGATAAGCCGTATATTGCCGTAGTTGTTTATTTATTAGTCACATTGAATCAATGAAAGCAGTTAAATCTTCTGTTTATTCAGCTGCAGCAATTCCTGGGTTGCTTCTTCGGGGTATATTTGGATTTTGTTTGGATTGGGCATATTCAAGAGGGCCCTCTGGCCTTTGGATGGAGATTTACTGCTGATCACAGAACTGTGCTTCACTGAAAGACACACCTGATCATCGCAGCTTCTGATTTATAGCATTTCAATGTAATTTTGATTAATTGTGCAGTACTTTGACTGAATAACTCACCCTGAAAAGAAACAATTGTACTGAAAATAAGTGGGGTTTTTTTCGTAGATTGTTTTGTGATGTTCCAATTTTTGCATATAAATTAAATTCGCAACTTGTGAAAAAATGTCACCCCAGTTACCACCCAAATCATCCCTAGCAATTACACACTAACACCCAAGCGTTGTGGCTGTGAGTTTTCAACATGAAAGCATAATATATCAGTATTTCATTGATTACCATCCGTTTTTTTTTTTACTAGTATCGGTCAATTCTCCTATTTGGACATTTAGATTACCTTTGCCATAATCCAACACTGACTCATAGTGAATTTTTAAAAACGCTAATAATTTTGAAAAAAAAAATGTTCTATTCTGTTGAGATTTGCATCATGTTTGGGCAAAAACGCAGCTAAAGAAGTCTTTTATACCTGTGACTCCCCGAACTTGACTCTGATTTTATGAACAAAACATAAAAACCCAAGAAAACAAGGGAGGATGATGGCATCCAAATCACTTCAGGTGCGAGAATGACTCACAGGCCATCGTGAGACACGTTTCATGTGACTGCATGCCTCAACAGTCAGCATGTTTTCCCACACACATCTACACGGGAGACGCCGGAGAGCAAACCAATGAAAACAGGAGGATGTTGAGGCAAGAGACACCAGCGCCAGGGGAACAGAGGGAGTGAACCATCGTTGTTTGGATGCAGTTTTTATGATTACAATGTAGACGATGAGACTGGAGCGCAAGACAGTATGTGGCTTTTACTACAAGCAAATTGTGTTGACATTTATGTCTTTGAAAACAGTAACCACAATGCAGTTTGAAACGCCTCAATGCATACGCAAAAGAACAAATCTTGTCAACAATGAGCTGGAGAAAGGTCAATCTTAAGTACATACTGAACACAGGCACTTTATGGAGTGGATCACATTTTTGTGCTCTTAAATAAATCTCATAGAATAGGTTTACAAGTATGATCTTACACTGATTATGATAAATAACCCAAGAAAACTAACTTTTTTTGTCATGAAAAGGTCATCGATGGTTTTTTGTGTGTACAGTCATTTACATACTGATGTTAATACCAGAGTAATAACTGATCATCTGAACTGTAGCTTCTCAGGTTTGCAGAATAAGGCATTTTTGGTTATCAGCATACCATGCATTTGAATGCGATCATTGACACCTCACACACAGATGCGTGACTAATAAAAAAAAACACACAAATGGAGAACTGGGGAGAAAAAAAACAGTCTCTTAGAGGCAGAAACAAGAGTGTATTTGATAGATACAGTAACTGTTATGGAAGTGAAACTTTTCATCATATATCAATCAAGAAAAGGCTTTTTTTTTAACAAAAACAATTTGAGAATTTAATTTTTTCATTAATTTACTATTATTATTTTATTTAAGTTGAAGTAGATTTTATCTAAAAATCTGCTTTACTTCGAGTCTTCATTTATAATGCATTATAAAAGCATTTATGATGAACTTGTACATGTAATGTACAAATGGTAACATTATATATTTTCATAAATAACTGTAGCCAAAATTAAAAGCCATTATAATATTTTCTGATTCCTTGTTCGATCTGCAATTGGTTGTTTGTCAAATGTTTTAGTGCATTATAGTTTTCTAAAGGTGTAATGAGAAATACATAAGTATTATAATGTACGAAATCTGATGTTATTATCATGCAATGCATTATAAGGTGCATAATTAAAACGTTAAAAAAACACTTTTAACATTAAGTTATAAATAAACTATTATCAAAAAAGGTTATGATGTAAATTAATAAGAAATATTCAATATTCTGCACCAATAACAACAACAAAAAGTGATGTGACATCTGAACTCTATCGTACAGAAGACCAAATAATGTTTTCCTCATTCTTATTTATTTTTTATCAATAAAAATGAATAAAATATATTACCATTACTAATAATTTGAAATTATCTAAATGAAAATACCCCGGTCATTGTGTAACCACAGCAGCTTGTTATAAAATTCATATTAGTGTTATAATATTTTTTTTTCTGCAATTGCACACACTCCAATAACTTAAGAAAGAAAAATACCTTGATGTTTGAATATTAAAATATTAAAAACAATGACAACTTGCACCAGACATGCATAAAAGTAAAGTCCTATTTGACTGTTCTGAGGAGTCCTTTAGAAATCAAAACATTATTTTAATGTCTTCCTTTATGCATGTAATAGGACATTTGATGGCATTTATCCTAAACAAATGCAATGCACCCTTCACCCTGTTATTCCCCTGAAACCCCCTTAATCCCATCTGTCATCTGCCCAGTGTCCCTGCTGATGCCTAGCTCGCTGAATCTGGTTTGAACCTGGCTGTTACACCATCCGCCTGACAATATGCCCACAAAACTATATTTATACATCAATGCACACTGACTCTGGCAGCATGTGACCCCTAATAATCTGATGCTTGTATGATAAATCTCATGCATCAGTGTACAAATCCATGCATGAATGCTAGTTTTGCTAGTTCTATCCATGTGAATATCAGCCACCTATGAATCAATCAGATGAGATTGCATGAACCGATGTCTTTCTTAACGCTTTGTTTCAAATCAAACCCAAGTTGTTGGTTACCCGAGTCCATGCCATCCGCCGTCCCCGAGTCCTCGGATGCTGCTGCCCCGGATATCGGACTCCCATCCCCGGCCTCAGACAGGCTGGTCGCCCCTTCAGCCGCCGCTTCCATTCAAAACCCCTGGATGAATCCTCCGAGCGAGAGCGCTGTCAACCGATGATCGACGATATTTCAAAACATACACCGCTTTTCCTCTCAGTGTGTATGGATGTGATTAGCTGACAACAAATAAGGTGAGAGATTGAGGACTGTCCCTATGCGTCGTGGTCCTGAGCTGTTATGGGATAGGGATGTTCGATTCGCGGACGAATCGTTCGTTTGAACAGATTGAATTGAACCGATTCGCTATGAGACTCGCAAATCATTTTGAGCTGGGGCCTGTTCGATAAAGAACAAGTTTACCAAATAAGCAGTGTTGGGGAGTAACTAGGTACATGTAACTTAACTACGTAATTTAATTACAAAATAAATGTAATTGTAATCAGTCAGTTATGAGGGAAAAATGTGTAATTAAATTACAGTTGTGAAAATGTTAACGATTAAAAAGGGGTTTACATCTGAATTTTCACACACAGACAGATTTATTGGATTTCTCTCATAAATTGCAGGGATTTCTCTTAAATAAGAGACACCAAAGTTTCAGGAGTTTAGGACACAGAATAGGACACATGCTTATTCAGGCCTATTTGTGTTTATGTAAATGTTTTATTTTTAAGATTAACTATTTTTTTTCTAAGCCATTGTTAGATGCCAGTGTTTTCTATCATTACTATGCAAACATATGTCTTCAAAAATAGTATCATGGAACTATTTCTATGTATTTAACCTCAGAATGAACTCAAAGTAACTCTGGTTTTGTGGTGGCTGTGCTCTAAAATTAAATTACTGTAATCTCAAGTGATGAAGTGATTTATTCAAATAATGAAGGATTTTAAAAATATGACAGTGATAATACTGTAAGGTTAATTCTTCCTTGTTTGCATGTTTGAAAATAATTAACAGTTGAAAACATTAGAAATGTAATAAAAGCGTTGAAATAATTAAGTAACTTAATACATTTTATATAGGGTAACTTGTAATCTGTAACCTATTACATTTCCAAAGTAACTTTCCATGATGGTAGCTGAACAAACTCAGGATTACAGGATTAGTTTAGAGTTGACAAAACCAAACCAGTCCAATCAGACTTTCTCTTTCAACTCAAGCTTGATCCTGAGTTAATGGAGCAGGGGCCTGTACCATGATGGTAGCTGAACAAATTCAGAGTTGCAGGATTAGTTTTGAGTTGATAAAACCAAACCTCTCCAATCAGGCTTTGTTGGTACCATGATGCTGATTATCAAATTTCTTTGTCAACTCAGGCTTTGATCCTGAGTTTGTGGAGCGTGTGCACATGAATGTGTGACATCACAGGTGAACAGCCAATCACGAGCCTTGCAACACAAAGCAAGTTTGATTTACTTCTCGCGAGAGACCCAGCGAGATTCAAAACTAAAGGTTAAGAGATTGAAGAATACGAACAATTTAAAGGTCAAATGAAACATGAAGGAGGAAAAATAAAATAAATCATCTTGCTCTATCAGGGCAGTCACAATTTAAACTTGTTAACTTAGTTTATACATTTGAAAATATATAGTGATAGAGACTCGAACATGTAAGGTCATATTATAATTTTTTTTTTTAATAGTGCAATCTATTGATACCACAGCTTATTTATATTACATGTGTATATCTGTATGCATTATTATTTATTTAAAATAAATTATTTCTAATTACTTTTTAACTCAAATTGATTCTGTGTAATAGATAAATAATAATAATAATATGAATCATAATAATTATATAAATTATAAAATGACTCATTAAAGACTTTTTTATTTTTTATAAATAAATTTTTTAGCATTAGTGACCTTTAATTTGGAGCAAGACAAACTGGTGGAGTGACTTTGTGTCAGACATGTGTCACTTCTCTCACATCTGATTGGTCCAACTTCAGTTTGAGATCTCTAACCCAGAATATAACCTGCCCCAGAGCAGGTTAGCCGTGGAGTGTAAGTTACTAAGGCAATGAATGCCGCTAAAAGCCAAGCCACTTACGTGGTACCTAAAACCCAGGATTGGTGCAAACTAACCTGAAACTTGAAACCACTGGTGCATATGAAAGAGTGACATCAGTAATGAACAGCCAATCAGATGCCTTGAAACTGTGATTCACTTCTCCTGAGAGAGTCCTGAGAAGATTAAAAGTTTGAACAATATGAAGATTTTAAAATCATTACAAGATGAAATTATCTAATCTATCCATGAAAGAACAAAACTTAAATAAAAAAACATCTTGCCATATAAGAGCAAGTAAAAGAGATGATAATATTTATAGGTATAAAAACACTAAATCTAAGATCATATGTAGTCATATAGTGCATATTGCATATTATGTTTATATTAATTTAAAATATATTAATTTAAAATAAAAAAAATTCAGAGTTACAGGATTAGTTTGGAGTTGACGAAACCAAACCACTCCAATCTGGCTTTGTGTTGGTACCATGATGCTGATCATCAACTTTCTTTGTCAACTCAGGCTTTGAGTTTGTTAAGCATGTGCACATAAAAGTGTGACTTCACTGACAGACAAACAGCCAATCATGAGCCTTGGTTAAAGGTTTTGCTAAAGTTTGAGAGATCAAAGAATATGATGACTTTAAATGCATTAACAATGGAAAAAAGTACTTGTTCATGAAAGAGGATGAATAAAAGAAATGATCTTGCCTTATCATTTTTAAAGCATTATCTATTGATTCTACAGCTTATCTATATTACATACATCTGAATATATTAACATTTATTCAACATAAATCATTTATAACAATGGTTAAACTAAAATTGTGTTTGTCATGAATTAATAATAATACAAATCATATAATTATATAAATCATATAAAATAATTTTTTTAGTACTAGTGACCTGGAGCAAGTTAAACTGGGGGAGTGAAGCCAAACCACTTTCATGGTACCTAAAATCCAGGATTGGTGCGAACTAATCTGAAACTTCCCTGGCTAGCCAGCTAATCCGGCTTCATGGTACAGGCCCCTGGTTTCAGGGTTTGTTTTGTCAGCAGAGGTGGTTTACTTGTTACTAGAAATTAAGAAAGAAATGACGACAGATAATATAACAGCATCTTACACTACTTGCAGGATGGATTTTAGCATGGATCACAGCGTCACTTTAACAAATTTGGAACTTGGGCGAAAAGTATAATTTTGCTTTGAATAATCGACACAATGTTGACACGTTATCTAATTAAATATAACCATAGTGATAAACAGAGCTTTTCCCGTCATTAACCACTGACCGTTTGAACTGGTGCACTGAGCCGAACAGAATGAGTCGATTCGTCAAGATGAATCGCTTACACAGGAGCTGCTGAGTGTTGGGATGAGGCTGCTGCTGCTCTCTGTTGGTCATCTTCATTAATACACGTCGGAAGAAAGGCTTAGTCAAAATACTTAATAACAATTTGGCACGTTTTATTAACATAATATAATATAATCATCCTAAAAGTGTTTTTTTCACTGTTGGGTTGTTCCTAAAAAATATGAATTAATGAAAAATAACAGTAATGTTTAATGAATCTTCAGTGAATTATCCTTTTGTATTAAATGAAGCAGTGATCATATATATATATATATATATATATATATATATATATATATATATATATATATATATATAATAAATAACAGATATAATTTATTTGTGTGTGTACATATACGGAGTGTTTATAATATAAATATTATTAGGATAATTATTACAAGTATTATATCAGTGTTGATTTTACAGTTTTCCTGAGCAATCGTTATATAAAATATTTCAAGCTCACTTCAGGGTTATTATAGTTAACTAAAAATAAAGCCATTAAAATATTTGAAATAAAATAAACATTAACTAAGCTTAAACTGAACTTTATGTACTCGGATGACAAAAAATAGATAAAAAATAATAATGAAGCCAAATATAATTATTTTTTTTAAACACCAGAAAATTACTTATACTTTAACTGAATGAAAACGATAAATACAAAAATAAAATAAAATTATATATATATATATATATATATATATATATATATAATATTATGTAAATATATTTTTATTTATTAAGAAATTTTACATTTTGACAACATGTTTAGTTCTAAATAAATGTGCATATTTTAATTTCACTGATTTAATGCCACTGATGATGCTCTCAGGAGGGGTTGCACGCCAAATGCATCAGGTCTGTTCTTTCCTCAAGAGGGGTTTCCAAACAAACCATCATTGGTCCATGAGACGACATCACCGATACCCAGCGGTCAGTCGGGGAGAATGAAGAAGGGCGGCGGGCCGTAATTTGACAGTGAGCTGAGGATGCTCATTAGAGATATGTAGACAGATCCTTCTCCACTACCTAAGAGAGAAATATTGAACAAAAATATATTTTGTGTGCCAAAATCACTGTAGCTAATCTTAAACATGGCCTAGTTTATGACTGCGATAAAAATACAATCAAATATTAATACAACTTACACTTGGATTCTGTAATGGGGAGTATCTCTTCACAACCTGGCCTTCACGGTTAATAAGGAACTGAAAAGAAAACACAAAAAATGTATAGCAAATTAAACTATTTTAATCAAACTAATAATTGCTAAGTATTCATATTTAAAATACATGATTTAATTCATAATATGTTTTTAATCAGTACAATTCAAAATGCACAAACCTTAGTGAAATTCCATTTGATGCCACTATAATGGAATAAAAACAACAGTCAATAGATATTTCAACAGTTTTTAGAGTGCAGCTCTATTAAAGGCATAGTTCGCCTAAACAATTTAATTTGATGAAAATGTATTCATGCTCAGGCCATCCAAGATTTGGAGAATTTTAGCTTTACATCACTTGCCCACCAATGGATCCATTGCAGTGAATGGGTGCCGTCAGAATGAGAGTCCAGTCCATAATCTAACATCTTGCGAAGCGAAAAGCTTCGTGTTTGTAATAAACAAATCCATCTTTAGAGTGTTGTAACTTTAAACCATCGTTTCTGGCTAAAATTGCAGTCCATAATCCTTAATAATGCTTCCTCCAGTGAAAAAGTCCATCTCCCGTTGTCCTCTCACCTCAAAGTCCACAGACATATTTGTTTAGAACCGTTTTAAATGGAACTTGATCCGTGCAGATTTCTCTCCTGATTCAGATGAGATGACTTTTTCACTGGAGAATGCGGTATTATGGATAAAGGACTTCTTTTCTCTAACAAACACACAGCTTTTCACACAAGATGTTAATCGATGGACTGGAGTCGGGTGGAAAACTGTGATGTTTTTATCAGCTGTTTAACTCTCATTCTGACGGCACCCATTCACTGGAGAGCATCCACTGGTGAGCAAGTGACGTTATGCTACATTTCTCCAAATCTTTTCTAATGAACAAATAAACTTATCTACATCTTAGATGGCATGAGTACCAGCAATTTTTCCTTTAAAGGGACAGTTCACCTAAAAATAAAAATTCTATTATATTTACTTATGCTCACGTCATTCCAAACTTGCATGACTCTCTTTCTTCTGTTGAACAAAAAAGAAGATAATTCTGAAGAATGCCGGTAACCAAACAGTTTCTGTTTCTATTACCTATCATTACAGAAACTGTTTGGTTACTAACATTCTTATATAGAATATCTTAAGATATAAGAATATCTTATTTTAAGTTCCACAGAAGACTGAGTAAACATACGTTTCATTTTTGGCTGGATTAACCATTGAATCTATTTAGCCGATATCAAATAAGCATTTATTTCCACAGAATGTACAAATAAACTAAGCTGAAATATCTGGCAACCCACTTTCCAAAGAATCCTTTCCCATTTGGTTGTTCCTTCAGCCACTTCCACAGAGGGTGCGCCGAGTCGCCGTTCACGTCAATCTTACTGAACATATCAAACTGTGCGTCGTAAGACTTGGCGAAATCCTTGATTTGGGAATTCGTTCCTGGTTCCTGAACAAAAACGTGTTATTAGATCACAGTGTTTATTCGTTTTAAGAGCATTAAAAATGTTTTTGCCCCCATACCTGATGTCCAAACTGGTTGGATGGGAAGGCCAGGATGCTTAAACCCCTCTCAGCATACTTGGCGTGCATTTCTGCAAACTGAGAGTAGTTTACCGGGGCTTTGCTTCACTTTGAGGCAACATTAGTGATGATGATAACTTTCCCCCTAAAGTGTACAGTAAATTAGATTTTGTGAGAGTTACAAACCGACTGACACTAAAGCAATGCTGCGTCACACAATCATACAGACTGAGGACACTGTAACACACTACACGACTTATGCAGAAAAATGTGAAGAAACGAATAAAAAGAATGCGTTTTAAAATAGTCTCAAAGTATGAAACATGTTTGATAATCTCTGATTGGAGAGAATCATAGTCTGTTTTGACATTAGACGTCATAATTATGAGATACTCACAGTTATGAGATTAAAAGTCAACATTCTGAGATAAAGCCATAATTAAGGCACAAATGTTAAACTATGACATGCTAAATTATGAGATTTTAAGTCCTAATTAATCTAATTTATAAAATACTAAGTCATCATTATGATATAAAAAGTCAAATTTGAGATAATTCTGATATATATGGTCAAATTATGAGACAAAAAGTCCAAATAAGATAAAATAAATAAGATAGTCACAATTCTGACATATATGGCTGAAATTATGAGACAAAAAAATAATCATGACAAGTAAAGAAAAGTGTCATAATTACGACTTTTTGTTATATGTGACATTTTATCTAAAAAAAGTTTTTATAATTATTTTTTTTTTCTAATTTTTGTCAATTATAGTCTACTATGTAATTATTACTTACTTTTTATGCCACTTTTGTCATAATTTTGTCTTTTTATGCCATAAATAACACCTAAAATGTCATCTAGAATATTTTATGACTTTTTGTCTCATAATTATGATTCGCTAACATTGTAGTGGAAATCCATATAAATACGTGTCAGACTGCAAGTCCACAGTGATGTTTTTCATACTTGAACAAACAGGTTTTATGACATGCTGATTTCTATCTCTCACTTGTATCTTTCCAGGGAAACTTCGTTGCCGTCTATATCCGTGGCAGTGAACTCATAAATGGATTTGGCTGACTGCCAGTCCTCGAGCTGTGCAGACTGAAAACAAAAACATACTGGTGTTAACACTAAGGAATGATTTGAATACATATACACACGTAAAGAATAAGGACACTGTTAGTAACACCTTCAAACAAATATTTAGATACAAATCTCTAGATTTAAATAGACACAACTGGAAAAAAAAACATTAAGCTATTCACACATTTGAAATAATAGGCTTCTAACAGCATATATTACCATTGTCTGCAACACTAAGGAGAAAACGACAGCGGACCCTAGGAAATGCATGACTGCCTTTCAGTACTAACTACTGAAACAGCAGACAGCGTATTAGATCAAATCCTCTTAAAGTGCAGAACTCTCCAGAACACTGGAAACCCTGCTTTTATATAGGACTCCAAATAAATATTAACCGGACACCGAGGCTGTTTCTTCCTCATAGGTTGATTTTTTATGCTGACTACAGGCTTGAAGCTTGTGTACGTGTGGGGTATTTGACTGTAACTCCTACTGAGGTCAAAGGTCACTGGGTGACGATCTTACACAAGTAAGAAAGCTGATAGCTTGATGTGTGTGTAGGCATTTGGTCCACATACTAGAGACCAGTCACTGATGCATGCATTATATAAACTGTACTGCTTCTAAAGTGGACTAGAATAGCAAACACATGATATTTCATTTGGAAATTGAAAAGGCATTGTGTTCAGGAATAGATTCATGCCACAAAACATTATGAAATGAAATAATAGGTTGTTAACAGATGAAAATATTTTGATTCACACTAATTGCCATAAAATAGTCATGAATATATACCAACTCATAATTCTGAGGAAAAAATGTCAAATTATTAGATGCTAAGTCATAATTATGAGACGAAGGCAATATTAAATTACATAAAAAATTCAGAGTCATAATTACGAGAGAAAGTCAAAATTATTATTATGGCATAAAAGTTAGAAATTTAGATCATTTTGATGAAATTGAGATTATGTGATGTAAGACAAAAGCCAAGTCATTATTTTTTGTCATAAATATGAATGATTTTCCTCGTAATTTCAACAATTTAGACATTTAATCTTCATTCTATTTGTTGTCATAATTTAATTTAGTTTTGTATCATAATTTGGCTTTTTAAACCATAATTTCATCTTAATGTCATAATTAGAGGGACATGATGTTCTTTTAGGTAACATGGAATGCAATAGTATTTATTTCATATATCAAAAAACCATTAATAGTACAATTTTATTTGTGATCCTTTTGTAAAATACACTTTTCAAAGAAAAAAAATATATTACTAAGCAGATGTTATGAAACAAAATTTCTTCTAATGTATGCAACAACAACAATATATATATATATATATATATATATATATATATATATATATATATATATATATATATATATATATATATATATAGTTATTACATTAGATTATTATTATTGTTGTTGTTGCGCATTAAGACACAAAGACTAAAGACCAGAGACCTAAATACACCCAAACTCGACCTCTCATGTAGCACAATAGGACTGATTGTGTAAACTGATGATAAGACATTTGCAAAAACCCCCTTAATTATGCAGCACATAGCTTCACATGTGTCCAGATTACTTAACACGGTTCAGATTTGCAAGTCAAAGTTACAGAAGTATTTGACTTTACAATACATATCACAAATGATCCCACTGCTCGATAAAGCCCCGAACAGCAAGACACGATGGACAAAGGCCATTTTTTTGATCTTCTCGCTTTGCAAAGTCCAGCACACTTCCATTGAGCCGGTTCTTCTCAGTGAATCAGTTGAACCGGTATACACAGAGCGATTCGTTCACGAAGTGAAGTAAACACCACGATTCGCAATGACAACCGAAATTACAATAAACTATCATATATTAATAAAATGTATATGTGTCTTCATACTTTATATGAAGGTTTTAAATAATTGTATATGTTCTAAATATAAACACTAGTTTGCTCTGTTCTTTTTATATTCTATCTGTTTTCTTTTTATTTATTATATTATTTAAAAGCCCTTGCTACGTGTAGGCTACTGTGTTTAAGCAAACTGAGACTTGTTATAGCACTTATATATCATTGCACTTTGTTGTTTTTGATTGCTTCCACTGTCCTCATTTCTAAGTCGCTTTGGATAAAAGCGTCTGCTAAATGTAAAATGTAATGACTCATTTTGTGAATCGGTTCTTTGACATGAACTGTTCGAAAGAATCAAATTATCTGAAATCACAGGCACTTTCTTCCCACATGAAATTCCAGAAATGTTCATATATGACATTTTATTCGTTGAAAGCGTGTAGCAAAAGCTTATACATTTACAAAAACATTAAGTACACGCGGAATCAAAAGTGCGCAGTGTGGCGTAACGTCTGACGTCAAATACACGCGCCGTCAGAAACGGGACCCTAACGTGGAGTTTATTGGCTCGAATGAGCGGTCTGTTTTTATCATAATAATTTCCTCTTTTTAACGAGATATGGATGACGAGGAAGAGACCTACAGACTATGGAAAATTAGAAAAACTATAATGCAGGTAAATTTAAGGCCATATATGTATGACTTGTTTACATGTCGCGCGGACAGTTGATTGTGATGCTGATTCGGATCCGCACCCGTTTCACGATCTCCTAACACACAGTCCGCATCCAAATAACTGAAAAATGCTATTATGTCCTTGTGATATCTATCTTAATCTTTCAGCTGTGTCACGATCGTGGTTATTTGGTGACGCAGGATGAACTGGACCAGACTCTCGAGGAGTTCAGAAGCCAGTTTGGAGACAAACCCAGCGAAGGTCGACCGCGGCGAACCGATCTCACGGTCCTGGTCGCCCACAACGACGACCCCACCGACCAGATGTTCGTGTTCTTCCCCGGTATGAAGCCCTGCTCGTGTTGGAACTCTTCCGTTACAGACCGCCGAGGGGCGCGCGATTGATCAAATCTAACGTGCTCTTGCTTTCAGAGGAACCGAAGGTGGGCATCAAGACCATAAAGATGTATTGCCAGCGTATGCAAGAAGAAAACATCACCAGGGCCATCATTGTAGTCCAGATGGGCATGACGCCCTCCGCCAAACAGGTGACGCAAGCATACACAATTACATTCAGAGCAGCATTGACTGTTATAGCGTTTAAACGATGTGTTTGTTTTTGAAATCTCAGTCTCTGGTGGACATGGCGCCTAAGTACATACTCGAGCAGTTTCTTCAGCAGGAGCTTCTCATCAACATCACCGAGCACGAGGTGAGGAGGCCGTTTCTGATTGGCTGTCAGTGTTTTTACAGTCCAGTCACACCAAAACTGTGTAGACTCCAGATGTAATTGTTTGTTTATTTATTTCTTTTTACTAGTGGGTGCTGAACACTATAGTTCACTTATGTAAGTGAGGATATTACAACAAAGTAAACTGTAACATATTATACCAAGAAAGTCTTCATACAGTTTACTACCAGTAATATGGGACCAAAAATTATTCAGACACTTTGACCTGACCATATTTTGCTGTAGTATTTTTCTTTAATTGCTAATTTAGACTTTTTACACCACAGACTGAACAAAATTAAGCATTACTTGGTCATTGATTAACCTAAATTGGTATTATCTGTGTACTTAAATGTAACTATTTTATCTTATCCATTACATTTACTTTCTATCAAAGTTATCTGACATTATCAAGATCAATTTGTTCAGTTTAACTCTTGAGGATTGTCATTTTATTACCCTTTTCTAAACAATAGGCAAATAAACTGATAATGTGAGATGTCTGGATAAATTTTGGTTTGACTGTAAATCGGCTAAAAGTAAAATCGGTCAGATTCCAACGTCATCGTCCATCTGTGCTAAAATCATGATAACTGAAGTTTTTGTATTGGTGGTCTATGGTGGTTCACATTACGACTCCAATTAGGAATATCATTCGTATGACGAAGAACGATTTTTCCCCCCTCAACTTATAAACAAAAACATTTGACAGCCAATCAGAATTCAGAGTTCATGCATTTAAAGAGACATACGAAAAAAACTGAAGTGTGCTTTTATAATATTGATCTCTTTTAAAGCCCAAAACACACTGCAGGATTTTCGGCTGTCCCAGACGACAAGACTGATATTGTGAAACAATCGTGGCTATTTCTGTGCTCATGGCTCCTGTGTCGTGCAGTGAGAGAGGTTTGAAGATGGCCCTTGTCACGGTCTCGCAACCAAACACGATTCAGCAGAATCATCGCATACAGGATGTTTGCTGTTACAATCCACGTTTACTGACCAGCCAATAAAAGCGCAACAAACTCAAGCTCTTATCCCTTCCTCTTTCGCCACTTCCACTTTTTTCAGCACACATAAAAACCACAACTGCTAAAGTGTGATTTATCATGCTCTTATTGTTTACCACCAGTGCATGCTGATGACATTTATTCTTTTATAGTAATGTGCGTTGTGTTGTGTCGTGTGATTTTAATAGGTTTCATCCTCATGCAGTCTACATACACGTCACTCTCAAGTTTATTAGATCCATGCCTCACAGTGTGACATTCAGTGATCTTACTGGTGCAGCGTCTTGGGCTTTAGGCATTTTAGATTTTTATTGAATTATCATTTGGCCATTTGCACCAAAATGCTAATATTGCACATTAATGTCAATGTAGTTTGTATAAAAATAATAATAATGTGTTTTAATTTCTTTCAGCTTGTTCCAGAGCACATAGTCATGACCAAAGAGGAAGTGACAGAGTTGCTGGCACGGTAGTATCCTTTGAGATTGGGTTAAAGTTTATACAATGATACTGTTATAGTTTTTTTTGTTTGTTTGTTCTTATTTTGGTTTTTATTATTATTTCTAGTTTTAGTTAAGTTAAATGAAAATGCCTTGGCAACTAACATTTTTTAATACTTTCAGTTGGAGGGATTAACACGCATGAAAACGGTCAACATTTACTCTCCCCTCACGTCGTTCTACACCTGTATGGGTTTCTTTCTTCTGTTGAACACAAAAGATGATATTTTGAAGAACTGGTAACCAAACAGTTGACGGTAGCCATTGACTTGCGTAGTATCGGGGGGAAAATACTATGTAAGTGAATGCCTGTGTTCATTTTAGGCAACAAATGTTTTAGTTTTTTTTAGTTGACTAAATGAACCCTGATTTATTAGATTCAGTTGTATGGTTTAGTAGTTGTTACTTGAGCCTTAACCAGCCCCTCTCCAGTAAACTAAAGGAAAGCCAGCTTCCCAGAATTCAAGCCGGGGATCCTGTTGCCCGTTACTTTGGCTTAAAGAGAGGCCAGGTAGGAAACTCGAATGTGTAATTACTTCTTATTTTGACTTCTCTAAAGCCCCGTTCACACTGCCAGCGACTTTTTGGTCGTTGGACTCATGCTGTGAAGACACTTGGGGGCATTTCTACTGCTGCTGCCCTGAGGTTATTGGCTTGACATATCTTTAGAAAATGCAAATCACAGACTATATATGTTGCCGGTAAAACTAAGATATCATTCTAATATGACTAAGATTAACCTAAACTGCTCACTGCATCATATAAGGAACAATTTGAAACAATGCATCATTCAAACTCACTTATACAGCCAACGGTTCCTTTTCAACTCATTTTTTTTTTATATCCATGTATGTGGTTACAGTCAAATCATATTACCTTGAAATCACTCAGGAAATCTGTCCTGTCATGAGCGCCATTGGGCTATCGCTCGTAAAAATTCACTGCTTATTTGCATCAAGTTGAAGAATTCTCAACTTTTATTGTGTGACTTGCATCGCCAGCTCAAAAAATTGAAATGCATGGGATTCTGTAGCGGTGTGAACGGGACTTTCAAATCTCTAGTTTTAGCATTTGAGTGTTGAAGTAACTAGTGGCACGTTCTTCAGGTTGTTAAGATCATCAGACCGAGTGAAACTGCTGGACGGTACATCACATACAGACTGGTCCAGTAATGCTTAAGGTAGTACTTGTTTATTTGTATATCAACAATTAAAAATCCAAGATGCAAATCTGTGATTCAGTGGTAAAGGGATACTCCACCCCCCAAAATAAACATTGTCATTATTTAGCAGATGCTTTTATCCAAAGTGACTTATAAATGAGGACAATGGAAGCAATCAAAATTGACAAAAGAGCAATGATATATAAGTGCTATAACAAGTCTCAGTTAGCTTAAAAGCAGTACACGTAGCAAGGGCTTTTAAATAATATAATAAAACAGATAGAATAGAGCAAGCTAGTGTTAGTTTTTTTTATGAATTATTGGCTGGTCAGTAAACGTGGATTGTAACAGCAAAAAAAACAATTTTATGAATTGTTTTTGTTAATTGTATAATAAATGAAAAGAAAACCAACAGAATACAAAAAGATTAGAAAGCTAGTTTTTGCTAGGGTTTGGAACAACATGGGGGTAAATGATTAATGACAAAATGTTCATTTTAGGGTGGAGTATCCCTTTAAGTATCATTACTATATTGTCTTCAGTACATAGTTTTGAATAAGTTTGTGTTTTCTTAATGTTTATGTAGTTTTTAGTGCCTTCACAACTAATTATATATTATGTATTCTTTATTCTCTTATTGTTAACATTAATGATATTAGTTTCATCTTTTGTTCAACAGATTTGAAACTTTCTCCAACTGCTGAATGTGAATTTTTTTTTTTTTTTTACTAATAAATGATTT
The DNA here is from genome assembly GCF_003368295.1 of Carassius auratus. Classification (NCBI taxonomy): domain Eukaryota; kingdom Metazoa; phylum Chordata; class Actinopteri; order Cypriniformes; family Cyprinidae; genus Carassius; species Carassius auratus. Next base: position 9,152,948 of record NC_039264.1, on the reverse strand, counting down.
TGCTATTCTGTCTCTCTGTGTGTCCTCTGTGCTGACATCTTTCCATATAAAAAATGCTGTTAGTTTGGTCCCAAATGAGCTGTGAACACAAGCCTCAACACCTGAAAGTAAAGAAAGCACAAGCACTCACCTTTTTCTTTCTGAAAGCCATTGATGCGGAGAAGAAAGGGAAGGTGACAGGTGTGTGCAAATACACACGAACACCAAACTCTGAACATCATCCTCATTGGCTAGCATGTTGTCTGATATCATTTCCTTAAATCTGATTTGCATGTAACCATGACATTAGTTTCCATTGGCTGTAAACTAATATTTTTTAAAATCACTAATTTTTTTTATTATTAAAAGACAAGTACAAACATAAAATTAACAACAGAGATATTCTTCAACACTCGGAGTGTAAGATTTCATAAGATACAAAGCATGAAGACACCGGAGATGAACCGCTGTTTTTGTAAGATAAAGCTAAAAACCATTTGAAACATTATTGCAGGAATCTAAGCGGAAGTATTTTAAATATTAAAATCCCAAAAAAAAAAAAGAGAAAAACCCCAGACTGGATGTTCCAGACAAGCCCGTGCTGTGGTGAACTCAGAGAGTGAGAGTTGTGGTGGTACTCTGACTGATGTTTAACGCTGCCAGCGAGCTTGTGGGCGCTTCCTCTGCTTCCTCTAACTCGGGCGGCTCGCTCTCAGGGGGGGCAGGGGGGTCACTGTTGGGGTTTGAGCTGGAGGGACATTGCAGGTTCACGAGGAGCACGGGTGGTCTCATTTGGGTTTCGGTGGTAGAGTCGAGTGCCTGGTCTGTAGGACTGGGGGGCTGAAGATCACCTCTGGTCTGTTCCTCGTCTGCTTCTGAATCTGAGTCCAGACTGTGTTCCAGAGAACCAAGCGTTCCCGTCGAACTCTCTGCTGATATATGACAGATCACTGTAGATATTATATATAATATCTTTTATTATTTGATTGAATGCAAAACGTCTCATTGAAATTACTGTATGAATAACTAGACAAGTAATATGAATAAGTCAAATGAAGATAAACACCTACAGAGTATATATATAAAAAAAATTAAAATAATGGTGATTTAAATATAAATCTTACATTTACATGAATATAACATTAAAAATACAACATGAAAAGCATTATTAAATATTAAAATAATGCTGTAATTGAATTTTACACACACACATATACATATACATATATATATATATATGTATATATATATATATATATGTATATCACACACACACTAAATGTATTTCAAATTCATATTTATGTATATGAAAGGCTTATGTGTGTGTGTGTGTGTGTATATATTATGGCCAAATAAAGTGAACAACTAACAGTTATTTAAAAATTATGACTATATAAAATATATTAAAATAAATTGATATGAATTCAAACAAATGAAATTTATAACATTTAAAACAATTAAAATATCAAAAGATAAATCAAAATACACACAATGCATCTGAAGAAAGTAAATCAATAATATTAGGAATAAAAGTCTGTAATACCATGGCCCTCTAACTTGTCCGTCTCTGTAGCGCCGGGTTCATCTGCGACTCCTTGTTCTTCATTCGAACAGTGCTCTTCTACATCAATGCTGCTTTCCTGCAAGGAGCAAAACATCACATTTGTTCTGCGTTAACAGTTTAACCAGCGGACCTCCCATTAAAAGGCACCGCTTGCACAACAGGAGAGATCTGATCAACTGCGTATGAATCTCAGACCTGCTGTAGAGACTGTGTGTGGGCGCTGCTGGCGCTTGCAGACCGACTGGAGTCCGAATGGAAAATGGCGGGATAAAACACAATGAGGGTCTCCACTATGCGGGCCTGATATGGGTAATCCACCAGAGACGACAGAGACACCGTGGCCCCTGAGGGCCGGGGCCGCATCAGTGAGGGGCCAAACACGATCCCCAGATTACTCGGGCTCATCTTATTGTCATCTTCTAGTTCTGCAATCCTGAAAACAGAGGGACATTAACCAAATAATCAGTGTTTGATAAACCGAGTTTGGCCGAGTCAGAAATGTGAGAGGAAGTCAATTCTAGGCTCTGTACCTTCTCAGGTGGCGTGCTATGTAGCGCAGAGTGGCGGTGTTTGGTCTGGGCAGCTCTTTGAGGAGGTTCTTGAGCCTGCCCACGAGGGCCAAGAGTTCAGGGTCCGTCTCAGGGCCGAGGTCCACCAGGTCGGGCCCTTTGCCCGTCTCTGCTCCCTCTGGGCCCACTACAGCCAGACTTTCCTTCGCTAGACCCATCAGACTATTGTAGAGACGAAAGGGCATGATGGGCTCTGGAAGCTGAGGAACAGACAGAAATACAAAATAAGGATGTAACAACTGACTTCTGGTGACCATATGAGGATATGAAAGCCACTGTTAACAATGAGTGCAGCTTACTGTCACAGGGAACAGTTAAAGGATCTGTTGAACAAAAATGCAGTGTTGTAATATATTAAAATATTATATATTAAATGTTTTAATATAAATATTCAGATTTTTGTTAATGAAAAAGTATTATTGTTAATTATGATTTATTAAATGTAACTGTGCTTGACGAAGACCTGATGGTCAAAACGTTACATCATTAAATACATTTTATGGATCATTTACATCAGCGTGTGGACAATGAGTTTGGATTTTTGCTTTATTAACATAACTGAAAAAAATAAATAAGTTACATTTGGGGAATCCAAAAATGCTAATTGTTACTTTTCTATTAATAACGTAATTTTTAATGTAATGGAATGCTATAAACATTATTATTAATAAATCAGATATTTTTATTTATAGTAAAGTTTTTAATTAAAATTGAAATACATTTGGGTTATTTGAGGGAACTCTACAAATGCACATTTTGTTATGATGAGGTTTTAATATATTTAATGTGATTTAAGAGAACAATGTATAAATGAATTTAGATTAAGTTGCATTAATAAATACAAAACAAATGATATTATATTAGTTTCGTTTAGGTGAACCAAAAATGTAAACTTAAATTGTCAATTACAATATAATTTTTTTTTAATTTTTGTATAATAGAGAAAATATAGAAAACCCCAAAATGTCATTTGCACAATATTATGATGCATGTCGTGATGTAGTGGTGGCTCACCTGCCGCAGGTACAGCTTCAGTACGTTGCTGATGTCGTGTGGCGAGGACTGTGACAGCTCCACCAGCTCTTTGCCGTTCTCAAACGCCTGGCACAGCTTCTCCACCCGCGTCTTCACCCCATTCACGCGATAAATACCCTGACAGAGAGGAGGACCATCAGCACGATCCTGCATTTCCATTGGCCGAGACCAGCTGGATCTGAACGTACCTTCATTCTCAACGCTCTTCTCTCGATCTCGCCGATGCACTTCTTGATGATGAAGGGGATGCCGTCAGGACTGTTGCCGGACACCTGAGAGAAATCCTGCCCAAACAGCTGAAGGCGACCCTGGAGCTTCTTGTGGCCGCACTGAATGGCCAAAGTCTCCAAGCAGCGCTTGTGACAGGCCAGGAAACACTGCCAAGAGCAAATCAGACTTTAGAGGAGCAGCTCACCCCAAAATAGAAACTCTGTCATTACTCTGTTTCAAAACATAAGACCTTCGTTTATCTTCAGAACACAAATGAAGATATTTTTGATGAAATCTAATATTTTTGACGATCATGCAAGGATCCTTGCTGTCTATAGAGGGTCAGAGAGCTCTCGGAGTGCATTAAAAAATATCTAAATGTGTTCTGAAGATAAACGAAGGTCTTACGAGTTTGGAACGACATGAAGGCGAGTAGTTAATGACTGAACTTTCGTTTTTGGGTGAACGATTCCTTTAATAAGCCCGGCTTATTTCAAACACGAGGCCCAAGTGCAGCCGGCGTGACCTCACCTCCTCGCACTCTGCTCCCTGGAAATAAACGTAGCTGTCACATTCTCTGCACTTGGACGGGGAGCGCAGTTTGCGCAGTTTGTGCGTCTGAGCGGCTTTCGACAGACCCACGTTCCTGAACGGGCCGGTGGGCACCACGATCTCAGGCTCGATGCCGTTTATATCTGGAAAACGTTGAGCAGACCGTGAGAAACTGGAGGACAGGCACAGATTAGAAAGGAGAACACTTGTGCGCTATTTTGTCTTACTTGGCGTTTCAAAGGAAGTAACATTTGAGTCTTTCTCATCTGCGTCTTCGTTTGATGACATGGTTCCTGTAGATGATGTTCGGGTCATTTTACTTATGTCACCTAGAGAAAAAAAATATATATACAAAAACTGTTAATGCAAATTGAAAATATATTATACACACTCTTATTTTTATTAGTTAGGGGTGTAATGGTACATGTATTTGTACCGAAAATTGTCGGTATGGGTCTTCGGTTCGATACAAATCATTAAATTTTCAGGAAATCAGACAATACAGGCCTTTTTTTTATGGTATTTGATGTGGCGCGACATATCGCTGTAAACTAACACCTCACTCCTAACGGACAGAAGCACAGAACGCAATCATCCCTTCATCTTTATTACTACTTTTAACGCAAAATATACAGGAATGAACATCTCACCCCTTGCGTAATCACTCAATAGGCCTATAAGCGTTTCAAGCGTCGAAAGAGCTTTCAAGCAAAACATCACGTAGCATTTAATTTACCTCAGGCAAGTCTTCAGTGTCCATAGCTAGAGAAATGCGGTCTAGAGAAGAGCATTTTGTAAAATATTACACTTTAGGCCTATATTTCATCTTTTTTTTTTACCGGTTAATGATGTCTAAATTAATGCATACATTTAAATTAATATATTGTGAAACAAGTTATGACCCTGTAAATTACTACATTTCATCAGCAAATACAAATTGGATAATTTAAAGTCAAGTAAATTTTATTTTTTCGAAATGATTGTGTATAGAATTTTATAATTTGAGTGTTGAAGTTGAAAATAGATAGTAACTGAATTCAATTTTGGGATCTGTTGTTAATTGTAACCTTAAGGTAGCCTAATGGAAAAGAGCTCTGTAAAGTTTGGAGCAAAAGTTGAGGTAGATTGTTTTTCCCAAAGAAAATGTGTAATTAAATTTCCTTAAAGAAAGAGCCATTTGTTCTGTAAACCATTGTAAAAAAAAAAAACGTTTAGTTTTTTCCTCCTGTTGTACTGAAACATACTGAACAGCGACGTCAAAACCAAGGTACGTAATCAATCATCATGTTTGTTTACCATTATACCCCCTCCCCTTCTTTTTGTTTTGTTTTATTAGTCATGGCAGGAAGTTGTACCTGTGCTGGTAGTGGGGGATCCCAGGCCACTTCCTCCTCCCACACTGTCGGTGTCGCTCACTGTGGAGCCCCAGGATTTGTGGGTCATTTGACCTCGAGCTGAAAAGTAACACAATTCACAATCATTTGCACAACTATTTTAGATATTCATTACATGCCAAAAAAAAAAAATCTAATCCAAACAAGCACCTTTTTATATATCACTGCACATACCTCTCTTGTGTTCCTCTTTGTGAGAGGCGCTCGTATCTCCCGTTTCTCCAGCGGTGGGCGGGGCTTCAGCACTGCTGTGAGCTTCAGCACTGTCTGCACGAGCTCTGACTGACGGCCTGAATTCAAGACAAGACAACACCTCACTGTAATATTCACATCCACTTCCATCATATTCCATGTCTGAAAGCAAGATGAGTGTTTGTTACTGGCTGGAGGAGGCAGAGTAGGCCTCAAACTCGTAATGCGTCTCAGGCTCTTCGCTCATCTGAAGGTCTTTGACGTGTGTGGCGTACTGCTGTCCCGGGTCGTACAGTTTACTGCTCTCACACAGCGTCTGATAGTGCACCGGCAGAGCTACCGTCTGCATGTGCATGATCTGGTAGTAGGAGATGGTGGCCTGGAAAGAGTTTCACACGGTTAAAACTGCTAAAAGATGGATTTGGATTTAAAAGTTTTCTTGGTTAGAATTTTTTTTGACCATGTTAGTCTGAGTACTGCATGAAAGGGCCATTGATCAAGTATACACACAACACTACAGAAAAACAACCTTAAAAAGGTCTAATTCCAAACATTTAGCGAGTTTAAAGTTAACTTTATGACTTTGAAATGGACTAGCCATAAATATTACCAGCCATTAAACTGTATTTTAAAATAGATTCTTAATTATGTTTTCTATATTGAAGATATTTCATTTTAATTCTGCATTTTGAAATTATACATTTGCCATATTTTACTATTTCCTCAATATAGATGCTTCAAAAATATTTGCCTTATTAAAAAAAAAAAAAGTCCTTAAATATATTTGCGGTCCACAACAACAACAACAACATGCTGCTATACAAGTTTCAAAATGAAAAAGTACAGAATAAATATTTTCTTAAAAATATATTTGCTGGATCTCAAAATACTCCCAAAAATATCTGCTTCATATAAAAAGGTCTTGAAATATTTGCTACATTTAGAAATATCCTTAAATACATTTTCTGTGTTTAAAAACAGAGAAATTCAAAAATATCGAAAATACACATTTTATATTACAAATATCTATCCATCCGAGCTGGATTGCAAAATATTAATACTCGTTGTATTTTTTTATTTTTTCCCTTACAAATTTGCTGTAATTTTGCATACTTCCCTGATATATTTACTATGTTTTGAAATATTTCCCTTGTATTTTATTATGTGTACTTTAAGTTGATTTTTGGGTCACAGTCTAAGAGAGTCTTGTACAAAATACCCTCTGAAAAAAATAAAAAATAAAACTTGTGTTTCTCCTCAATTTCATTTGTGGGTTTTTTTTATAAATTTTTCATATAGAGATTTGTTTCATCTAGTGAGTGTGAAGTGTTTACCGAGCGGATGGTCTGGTCGCTCTGTTTGATGACCTCCTGGATCTGCCGCAGGACCGTGACCTTCATGTGCTCCAGCTCCTGGTGTTGAGTGGTGGCATCTGCGATACACGTCCGGTACGTGGCCTCGGCCTCCTCAGCCTGAGACCCACACAAAAACACAACCCGTTAACCACTGAACCTCCGTTCCTGCAGAAATATGAGAGATGCATTGTGGGAGTGCCGAGTCTGACCTTGTTGCGGGCCTCTTCCTCCAGCCGTTTCTTCTTATCTACTGTTTTGGTGGTAGAACTGCCGCCCTCCTCCCTGTTAGCTGCCGTCCTGGCCTTGTCGTACTCCTCGCAGCGGGTCATGTAGACCTGCTTGGCCCTGCGAAGGTTGGCCTCACACTCCATCTGTGTTCAAACACACAACAACCCTTACAGACCTGCGCTGCTAGCGTTTCGTATGGTTTAGTGCATGTAGACTCCTCCTGGCTGGAGCTTTAAAGTGTTCTGGTAGCTCATAAGAGGGATAAAAGGAAACGTTACCAGTTTTCTCTTGGCCTTCAGCCACTGTTCCTTGATCTCCTTGCGCTTCTTCTCATGCTCTTGTTTGCGGAGCAGCAGAGGCTGTGGACGAACAAAGCACATGATGCTTGACAGCAAAATACTTCATGCTACAGATTTCAAGATATTAAAACTATGACTGAACAATTAGAATAAAATGTAACTTAACAACGATGAAGATGACAACATATTAAAAGGAGTAAGGAAAGAAAGGAAGAAAAGCGTTTTAAAGTCTCATTCAGATCATTTTCACAACAACCATCGTCAACAATAAAAATACATGCATACAGTACAATAGTATGTTTAACAGTAACTACTAATAAACATAGATCAAATTAGCACACTGATCTAACTTATTGCTAATGTATCTTATGGTTAACCTGATAGCTGAAGAGTTATGTTAGAAAGAATGGCAACTGCTTAGCATGCAAACCAATTAGCACGCTAAGCTAACTAGCATAAGTCAGCGAAACACAAGCAGGGTAAATTTCTGAACCGTTTTCAAGTTATAAATGTTTTTGCAAAAAAAAAACCCTTATATTTCTGGAATACTAGGTGGTGTTCAGTCTTCTCTGGTACCAGAATCAGAACATGCTGATGGTGATTCCTATCGAATTTTGCGCCAGTGTCAAATCGTTTAAAAGATATCGCAATTTATGACAAAATTCAGAATGGCGGACAATATGAATTTCGGCCAAATTGTTCAGTTACAAGCAAAAATGTCTTTCATCTCAAGACCTGGAGCCGTTTACAACTTTAGCATGTAGCATCAGAACAGTTTCATTTCGACAAAATACAGCCTCTGAACCAATTTTGGGTCAACATAGTTAAAGGGAGAGTTCACTCAAATGAAAATTCTGTCATTAATGACTCCTCCTCATGTCGTTCCAAACCCGTAAGACCTTCGTTCATCTTCAGAACACAAATTAAGATATTTTTGATGAAATCCGAGAGCTTTCTGAGGCTCCCATAGACAGCATGGATACTACCATGATCAAAGTCCAGAAACATAGCAAGGACATCGTTAAAATAATCCACGTGACATTAGTGGTTCAACCGTAATCTTAGAAAACTACGAGAATACCTTGTGTGCAAAGAAAACAACAACTACTTAATTCAACAGTTTGTCTTCTCTACATCACCCTATAGCACCATTTTGGAGAGGATCACATACTTAAACAACGTATGCTGTTCTGCGTCACCTGGTCCACGCAGATGTGCTTTGATCTGAATGAAAACAACGTAAATGGAGCCACTTGTGTTCTGAAGATGAATGAAGGTCTTACGGGTTTGGAACGACATTACGGTAATGACAATTTCCATTCTGGGGTGAGTTATACCTTTAAGTTCACCACATCAAAACTTGAACAAAGATGTATGTCAAAAGATCAAAGATCATCCAAGCCAATTTTCGGAAGAAATTTTTGTTGGAGGAGTAGTGAAAAAAAAATTGAGTACTGTAATGAGTCTTAATGTAACCTATTAAACAGAAGCAGCATGAAGAGTGTAATCAGGTGTACAAAGTTACATTTTTTCAAAGGGTTCAAAAGTTATAACCATTTGAAAAGTGATTTCTGAACTGTTGGAGGTCCTACAGAGTTGGTAAGTTCACCACTCATGACCATAAATACAACCGTGCCAATTTTCTTCATGTTCCTTCTTATGGTTCATATGGTTGCCATAATAATAATAAGTGCAAAAGGTGGACATGTTGGTGTTGTACCATGATGAAGGTCTGGTTGTGCAGGGTGGAGGCCGCCTGATGCATCACATTGCTTTGCTCCAGGTCCTGCTCCAGAGCCAGAGAGTAGATGGAGAAGAAGGGCATGTGTGGCTGATGGACAAAGAAGAAAATAGAGACGCATGAGGAAGAAGACAAAGCAATCCTGAAGTATTCAAAGAATCAGAGCGAGGTTAGCTCTCACCTGTGTGATGGTCTGTTTACAAGACTGATAGATCCTTTGTAAGCCCTTGGAGAACTCCACCTCTGTACAAACATTAACTAATAAAGATTCACTGCAATTTAAGATGTCTAAGATGAAGTAAAAATAAACAACCAAAATATAAGGAGCAAGAGGACATGGCTCAACCAGTCAGGATTTAAAATTAGAACTAAGTTTTATTCAGAACTATAGAAAACGTATTTCAGTCTCTTATATAATACTTAAAATCTAATTTTACCTCCAACCATCACATCACTGAAGCCACACATGATCCTACCTAATGCAAGCTTCCTCTCAACATAGCCGATCAGATCCTTGATGTATTTAGAGATGGTTTTAGCGTACGTCAGAGCCGAGTCTACTCCTCCTTCACTGCGCTGCAGGATAATGTCTACCTCTTCAGCGCTCCTCGCTGCCAACACACACACACACACACACACACACACATTAGAATTATGGGAGTTTCACTTTAGGAAAAAATACATTTGTAGAACTAATGAGAAAAAAAAAACTATTTCTTTGTTTAGCAGAAGACAAGTTATGTCAAAACAAGTCATCTAAAAATGTATAATAATATTTATTTGTGCATGCATGTATAATAGCAGAACATTTAAAATTAGAAAATAACTATCATCATCACAACAATACTACCTCTAATAAATATATTGAAAAATAAATAATGCGTTTAAATATATTCTGCCTTATCCGTAAGTTTGCATATTTAAACAAGTTATCTTAATAATAATTGTATTATTAACAATAAAATTGTTAATATTTTTATTTTAAATATGTTCTGCAGGAGATTTAGTAAAGATCTCTTATATAATATTCATGAATGCATTCATTTATTTGTTTGAGATCTTTACAAAATCTCCTGCAGAACATTTAAAATTATGAATTATATTATAGTTATTCTTATTATAACAATACTACTACTACTACTACTAATAATCAAATGTATTATATCTTAATACATATTTGTTCGCAGGGCCAATATATCTTAATATTATTCATGTTATGCAGGAGATTTTAGAAAATAATGGATAAATACTATTAGTTTATTAAATTCTTAAATGTTCTGCATTTAAGCAGAACATTTCTCTTATAGATCATTTTAAATATGTTCTGCACAAGACTTTAAACATAACATCACAATTATCATCAGCTCACTAAATGAAAAAAGAAAAATTATCACAAAAAAACAACTATATCAGTCCACTCCGACCTGCTTTTCTGTATTTCTGAATTTGTCAAAACAATGTACCCAGCTCAGATGAATCACTCCGTGTGTGTGAAGACTCATGACCCGAGAGGTTCTCCATGGACTGAACATTCAAAGAGAACAAACAAATATTTAGATCACACATTGGGTCACATACACATCGGTCATGTGTGTTCATGTGAGTCTTATTTTATTAGAGCAGTGACTCTAATCACAGAACGCCAATTTCAGGAAGTCAAACCCTGCTGCCAACATCCTCTCTGAACAGAGACTGACACACTCACCCTGCTCTTCTCAGACGGCAACACCGACAACAGCGTGCTGCTGTCCACCTCTCCCATCAGCAGCTCAGACACACTGACAAAACACACAGACAACAACAAGAAGTGAAAAACTCGGACTCCAGCAGAGGATTAGATGCCAGCTCTCAGCTTCCTCTTTGCCACAGAAACACAGTCACATTGCAGTGCTGCATGATTTAAGGTTTTAGTCACAGGAAATTAATGCAAGGCATGAACAAGACCATTTGAGCAACATTTTGTGCTGCCATTCAAAAAAATGTATTGATACGATTATGAAAAGTTGAAGTGACAACAACAGCAATACTACATGAGAGATGATAATTATCAGATCTTTGAGGGTTTAGGGCTGTTAGCGTAAGAGAGCAGAAGCCACAGATCAACTTCCTGTTTTTTCTGTAGAGCTTCGATTAATGTCAATGATCTAAAAGAGCATTTTGAGCGAGATGATTTCATAATGTACACAAAGTATGCTGTATGGCACTGCAGTGTAAGATTCATTTAGACTGGTAAAAATCTAATTAAACTAAATCATGAACAAAATAAACCAAAGTAAAAAAAAAAAAAAAAAAAAAGGAACAAAGTGCTTTTTCAAAACAATAAATAGTCCTGTTCACTCAAGGGGAAATTGTTCCTTTGGAAATTATTTTTTTAAATATTTAATTATTTAGTGATTGATTTAAATGCATTTAGATTAATACGTTCCAAAAGAATGTGCTAGTTCCTGGAAGAAATCAAAAAGTGGATAAATGGATAAAAAAAAAAATAAAAAAAATTGTATGGAAAAATACAAGATTGTTGCCACATGACCTCAGCGTCCAACTGCCATTGGGTTATTTTGATTAGGTAAGAAAAAAAAAAAAAAAGATACAATAAAAACTAAAGTTATCTGCTTTTGTAAATAAACTTCATGTGTGTCTAATAATTATATATATATATATATAGTGACATCATTTAAAATGCTGTAACTAGTTAAACATTTTGTCCTACATGGACCTGTTGTTATAAAAGCTGCAGTGTTATATTCATTTTTGAGTCCTTGTCCTATGGTGTGGTAAATTATAAACTTTTATAAAGCATGAAGTGTTAATAAAGACCTCCGGAATATTTTTACAAGTGTCTATTTTAGTAAATGGTTATAATTCTTTGTCCTCCAAACGTGTGAAAACATAGGAACTAGTTACATTTAGTCTCTGAAACCCATGTCCTCTGGTGCAACACCACATCCTTATTTTATATCGACCAATTCCGGAGAAAACCATAATTAGTTGAAGGACCCCATTCATGATCGTGTTACTGAAGCCCCTTGTGAAGCCCATGACATGAGCACATGGTCCTTTCGGTCTCAATTGTTCAAATATCTTACTTTTTTGGAACCAGTGCAAAAGTTTTATGTTTTGTTGTTCTTTGGTGTGACTGCCCTAAATTATATATTTTTGAATTAAAAACTACATGTTAAACTACATGGAAAATTGTGCAAATGTGTCTTGCTCACCGCTAATGACAGGTTAGCTCGGAATAGCAAGGTCATTAATTGTCAGAAAAAGGCTGACATTTAAAAAAAAAAAAAAGCATTTTAAATCAGACCTAACTAATTTTTAGAACATTTTCAGTGTTCTTACATGCAATAATTACATGAAACTATTTTCTGATGTTTTTACAGAAAACTTGTACCATTATAAAGTGTCGTGAAAATAATTATAAAACGTGATGATTTGTTTTTGAGACCGAATGAGCTGAGGGAGAGAAAGTAGTGGAAGAGAGGACACGGAAATATAGACTAAATTAACAGGGATCCACGCAGAAGGGAGAAGTTCGGAAGAGAACAAAATGCGGAAAGTAAATATAATCAAAATGATGCCTTAAATAATCCATTCAAATCTTAATGAATATAAATCATATTTAGCTTTGCCACACATGCAGGAGGGGGCTAGAAGAGTTTCAGTAACATACTGATTGACTAAAAGACTGGATTTTGTAAAAATTTTGTGCATTAAAAACCCCTCAAATCAAACATGATTTGTATCAAAATTAAATAGAGACCATTTCGGTCCTTTAGTGTGACGTAACATCCTATGGTCATGGCGTGACACACATAATAGAACCACAGATTTGTTTTTGTTTTTCAAAAAAAAAATGTATATTTTTTTTTATTTTATTTTGCAGTAGGCGAGACATTATATCACTCAACTTTAAATGGTATAATTTTTTTGCAGTTTTGAACGAATGACAGCAAAATTTGTCTTGAAATGCTCCAACAAGTCATAAAAAAAAAGTCTAACAAAGATCTGTCTTGCTATTTCTGTATTATAGATTTTTGCTATGTCACACAATAGGACAAATTTATGGCACATTTCAGTAAAAAAAAAAAAAAAAAATTAAAAAGCAGTGAAAGAAGAAGTTAGTGACGCTTTATATTTTCTCAAAGATCAGATGTCACACTTCATAAATATATGCATTTATTTTACAAAAAAGGAGATGGAGAGAGAGATAAACACCACTGGCAGGTCAATCAAAATAAATACTTCAAAGAATAAATGCTAAAACAAATTGGGTGCAATTACTTTCATTTTCATTACGCTCCATTTACTTTAGTTTATCACATCTGAAATGGAAAATCAAGTAGAGTGAATTGTAGGATACAGTATTCATTAAATACAATACTGCTCTCTGGTTGTATACTGCACATTTTGGTAAATGTACTATTAAATCCAGGTAATCTATTCATACAGCAAAGTGGTGCACCCACACACAAAAAAAAAAAAAAAAAAAAAAAACCTGGCAGAATATATTTTAACCTTATATAACTAGAAAAAGCGAGGGATTGGATAGACCTGAAAACCTTTTATTATTATTATTTTTAATTGTGCCATTGTTTTTCCACTGTTTGTGTGTTTGAGTTTCCCAGTGGTTCCCAAACTTTTTCTGCCAGGCCCCCTTTTTGTAGGGAATATTTTCAAGGCCCTTTTTTTTTGGAAAGTCTCTTATGCTCACCAAGGCTAAACTTATTTATTAAAATATGGTAAACATTGCAATATTATAAAATATTGTCAATTTAAATGATCTATTTGAAGGTTTTAACTAGAGCTCGACCGATATATCGGCCGATATTTGGCTTTTCCCCAAATATCGGCATATATGTTCTTCTGTTTGACCGATGAAGTTCGTGGTGGGACTTATTTTTGACAAAATTTGAAATCATGAATATAAACGCATCCACGTTATAGCAAAATCCATATCGTGGAACAACATATACGGGTAGTCACGTTCATACCAGTATAGCGACCACCCCTATCTCGGAGTAAAAAAAGTTTGCACAATTACGAAATCTAAAGTCACAAGTACTTTTTCCCCAGAGCGGCAGATAGCGTGATCCGCTGACGAGAGCTTCATACTCACTTGCTGCTAAAGGCTACAGCGATGGTCTCGATGGCCTTCTCAAAATCTTTCTTGTCTGCTTCATTGCACACTTCATAGTGGTATCCTGAAGTCAAAGACAAAAAAAAAAAAGTTGTTAGTAAATTGCTTAAAGGGGTCATATGGTGCATGAAGAAGATCTGTAAAGTTGAAAAAAAAAAAATATAATAATAATAATAATCAAATCCAAATAAATATTCTTTATAAAAGTTAAGTCAACCATGCCCTCCTAAAAGACCTCATTCAAACACACCCCACATGATGTGTGCTGCACATTTTATGGGAGGACCGTTCCCGAACCATAGCCTACAATGCCGTTTACACAAAAAAGCGGTTTCTGCAGTTGGGCAGTTCCAACTTTGGAACGACAGTCTGGCGCTTCTGACACGCAGCCTGTAAGTACGTTTTCATATGTAAAGAATTTGCCACTGATGATTCAAACGCGAGTTTTGAGCAGTATAGAGTAGCGCTTGTTGTTTGACGTTTCTCAGATCACAAATACAGACATGGTTTTATCTTCACAACGCGCGATACACAAACCATAAAAAGACAGTACAAGTCATTCTAATCAGCGATTAGGTGCCCACTGGATGCAACAAATACCTTTTTTGTAATGGGTTCTATTGGTTGTGTCTCGTCAAGCCGGGAGACAACATCACAGTATGGTGAGGAGCGTAACATTTCCGTCCCATGCTTGATTTTTTTCTACCAATCACAAAGCACTGGATAACGGGCCAATCAGAGCTCAACTTACTTTTTAGAGCGATTTCAGTAAGGCGGGGCATAGAGGAGCAACAGTAATGTAAATTGTGGAAAATGTGTTTTTTGAACCTTAAACTGCATTAACACATTGCATTACACCAAATAAATGTCCTTTTTAGCAACATAATTTGACCCCTTTAAAATGACAGAATCTTATTACTGCTGTAGAACGGCTGTAAATGGCTGCTCTAACCTTTGACCTGTGAGATGAGCTTGCCGGCAGCGGTGAGCGTCTCCACAGTGTTGAGGAGAGGGTACATGCTGATGACCTGCCGCAGGATGCGCAGAACTTCCCCCAAACACTCATGGGCCAATGGACGCCGGTTCTCCTGTTTGTCTGCCAAAAACCATAAACAACGTTATCATCAGACTCTTAACAACTTAATATAAACATCTAGATTACAGCCGCACTAGCTAACAAGAAGTAAAGACTTCTGCTTAAACTTAATTTGATTTTTGTGCCAAATGATAACCCTTCACACAGTGTTATCAAATGAGCAAAACTATAATTCAATATCTGGGCCATATTTCATCAAGCAAGGAAAAAAAAAAAAAAAAAAAAAAAAAAAAAAATGAAATGATTAAGAAGAATAAATCTGTAATTTCACCCCATTTGAAAATAAATGCCACAACGTAAAACAGACAAAAACAAATACAAGTTATAAAAAAATAAAAAAATCGGGTTTCATATTTTAACACATAAGAAAAAAAGCCAAAACGAGATAAGTAAATAAATGCGGTGTTCATATTTTCACCCTACATTATACAAAAAGATTATGAATAACTTATAAAAAAAAAAAAATAATAATAATTGTGTTCATTTGTTCAGTCTTGTTCAATAAATAATCAAATTATACAAAACAAGAACAAAGAAATAAAAATAAAATAAATCGACAGGTTACACTTTCTCATCTTTATCAACATTTTTCCTTCTGGTTTTAGGGCACAATATGACCTAGATATTTCTTCATGAACCCAGTAACCCTTTAACCGACATGTCAATGTCTATCATGCTGAGAAATATCTGCAGTGATCCCAAAAGAGTCGAGATGATGCAAGACCCTTCATTTGTTCACACAGTGTTGCAGTGCTTTCTGGTCTGCTGTGACACGTCTACAAGCCACTTCCTCCTTTCACGGCTCTAACTGTAACCAAAAGCAAAAAACACCTCTGACTTGAGTTTCTCTTTGTTTGGTTGAAACTACCCAACTTCTATAGTAATGGGAAGCATGAACAACTGGCTTTCCCCCCCCAATCACACAAAGTGGGCCATTTGTGTTCGATTATTAAAAATAATAATAAAGTTGTGTAAATTGTGGCATGAATCAACCATCAAACCCAGTGCCAAATGTTTGAAATATGGCAAAATGATTTCGAGATTTATACGAAATGTACTATTTTTATTATTAGTAGTAATAAATTAGTTAATTAACATTTATTTTTTGGACAACTATCAAGTATCATATTAATAATTTACTACCATAACATAGTTTTCAAACTTGGAGCAGCAAAAGAATTCATAGGAAAATGAATAGAAATACATTTCTATAAAAAGATTAAATATACACATTATAAAATTCCTTGCAACAACAACCTTCAAGAAGAGTGCCTTTGTTGTCTTTTTAGGGGATTTTTTTTATTTGGATGAACTGAGAAGAGATCGATGCAAATAAATTTTGCATTAATAATAAATTAATTTTCAGTTACACCAGTTCAATCTGAAGAGAAATCATTTTAATCAACTTAATACGCAATTAATTATATATATATATATATATATATATATATATTATATATATATATATATATATATATATATATATATATATATATATATATATATATATATATATATATATATATTATATATATATACACACCATGATTTACAGTCACTGTGCTTTTATACAGATCCTCTTGGGGAGAAGACCGTTTTGTCTATCTTTAGTGAAATATCAGAAAACTATAACTGATTTTTTGTTATTTATGGGTAGTACTACCACATGCTTGATGCTGAATGACGTTGCTCTACAAGTCCTGAGAGCGGAAGGGGGTGTTTTCTGAGAGAACCGTTTCCTGCCCCAGTGTGGTGCACCACAGGAACTCAGCCTCACTGCAGATACAGGAAGATCAGGGCCTCTTGAGCGAACTCAGCCCCGCCCCTTCTCTGCTCCACGATCACATGATCCTCAGCGGACGGTGATGTTTGCGTCAGGACGTGCAAAAAGTCATGTGGCAGACAAGTATCGAGCACAGTTGGGAGTTTCTAACATGAAAATAATTACCAGGAAATGTTTCGGAAACATTTCATCCATGTCAACTCAACGTAAAAAAACAACAACCCGTTATTGTAATTATAACAGTAAACGACTAAAAATGCTACGTTAAAAACCTGTAAAATGGTTAACGGTAATTTCTAATTATATCTTACAGCACTTTATATAACGTTACAGTAAAATACAGACAATCACAAAATTCTTTCAAATGGTGTGATTAAAAATAAATTAAATTTTTTTTTAAATAAAATTAATAAAAATTAATAAAATTAAAAATCACGAAGACATGCAGATTATTTTAGTGTAATTTGTTAGTTTATTTATTTTCCGTTCACATTTTCATGTTTTAATTTTAGTATTTTCAGTGTTTGTAATTATTTATTGTTATTAGTTTTGTTGTAATTTGGTTAGTTATTTTTAATGCGTCTATGGTTTGATTTCAATGATTTGTATAATAAACATTTTAAAATATACGTTTTAAATAAAGTATTGAATAAGTTAAAATTTTGTTTTATTATAAGTTAACATGCATTTAATCAGTTTGTACTTGCATTTTTGCTGACTATTATAACCTTGTTTATGATGAAGTTTGAATTTTTACAAACTTTTTTTATGGTGGTTGTAAGTATATTATCAAATGTATAAAACCCATTTTAGGTATATTATTGTCCACTTTGGTACATTAACGTTATATTAGTCAATTATATGCTTTAATGTGTTCAGCTCATAAAACCTAAAATGTTTCTACCATATTTTTTTACGTTAAAATTCTGGCAACCACAGCTGCTGGTTTTCACCCAAAACTTCACACATTCTTGTAGTTTATTATCTTATTATCTTACCTTCAAGCACAACATCTTTCAGTTTCTCTACTGCTTTGGCAAACCGCTCCACTATGCGCAACAACGACGGGATGTCTTCCACCTCGATGGCCACTGTAGTCTCGGGTGTCTCGGGCGAGGGACTCTGGGCGATGACGGACTTCCCTGCACCCTTACTGAAAACCCAAGACTGGATTGGGAAGCCTGCGGCACTAGGATTACGACTCAGGGAAGTCGGGCGCTTTAGGGTGCCCATTGGGGATGGACTGCCAACCAGCTTAGTGTGCTGGGCCAAAGGTGTGCCTGGACAGGAAGACGGGACTTCTAGGACAGGGGGAGACAGACTGGAGGACGTATGGGATGAAGAGGTGACTGCATCGACTGCATCTTTCCGAGGCTGTTCTTG
Organism: Carassius auratus; assembly: GCF_003368295.1. Classification (NCBI taxonomy): domain Eukaryota; kingdom Metazoa; phylum Chordata; class Actinopteri; order Cypriniformes; family Cyprinidae; genus Carassius; species Carassius auratus. The sequence goes on along the minus strand of NC_039264.1, from coordinate 9,134,428 downwards.
AAGAGCGGAGAGCTGTAAAGCGATAAAGACAAAAACAAGGATATAGTGTGGGCAAACTGATAGACATGACAAGTCTTAAGGTAGAAAGTTCATGCGGATAGAACACAAGATGTGTGACTGACTACAATAGACGGCTGTTAGTAAACAGAACTTCTTTACACAAGAGCAATTGTGTAACCGTGGCCTACTTCCTGTCACACCCCGAAGAGCTGATGCCACACTAAATGGCACCACTGAGGCCTAAAAACACTAATGCGACTAAAGATGAATATTAAGCCAAGTTACCGAAAATCCCATCAATTATAACTCATTTCGGCATCATTTTAGTCAACAAACGAGTGATGCATTACAATACATAAACCAATAAGTGTTAACAGGGTGATATCCCAAATTCCAGTTCACTTTTAAGAGAGGATAGAGATATAAATAAATAAAATGTTAAATAAATGATGAAAACTCGTCATAATACTTGGAATATTACAATATTTCAGTACGACATTTTAAAGTTTAAAATGCATACATTTAACGTTTTGCAGTTCACTTTGATCCAATTAATTTTTAAAAGAACAAATATTCCTTGCACACTTTCAATATGAGGTCCTAAGGTAACATGTATAGTAGTTTTACAACTGTTTACGCCACATGACAGGATGCATATCATACACACATGCATATTTCAAGCAGTTACACAAATATTTACTGCTTAAAATATGTATACTGACGAAAAAAAAAAAAAAAAGTACTTTAAATACAACCCACCTGTTTGAGCCAGACGTTGGGTCTATTTGGTAAGATGTCCAATTTAGTTTTGCCGTTTGATTTTTTCACTCTCTGACTAGTCGCGTAAGGACTGTAGCTTTTGCTATTTGATCCACGCTTCAACATTTCCAGCTACTGAGCGTTGAAAATCAACTTTCGATACGATTACCCGTCATATCTCATGATTTTAATTCAACACATTCAACTGAACCTTAAAAAGCACCTGGAAGTAAGTCAGTTCAGGAGAAAAATATTCAAAGTAAGGCAAAACCTGAACTTCTCAACCCCTTTGATATCACACTGAGGAAGTTTAGACCGTCCCTTTCTTCCTAATTATTTGTTTTAGATAACCTAACAGTCTAGATAACCACCTCGAATTCTACTTTAAAACACTGAAAACGTTCTTAAATTTCCCAGCAACGTCGAAAACATGAGCGCGAGGGTGAAAATGTCACTCAAGTTGATTGGCAGGAGGAAAAGTCGAGAGATGCTGTGAGACTTACTGATGGAGAGTTGAGAGGGCTGTTTCCTGTTCGGCTCTTCTTTGACATCGAGTGCGTCTTCATAAGTTCCCTTGTCCTTTTAGAGAACATTTTAAGCTTTAGTTGTTTCGATCCGACGCGTATTTCTTTTAATTTATCGTGTAGCCCCCCAGCCCACCCCCGGCTCCCCATTTCAAAGCGCTGATGCGAGGTTTCCACACTCCGAGCTCGAGCTTGTGTCTCACACCTCTAATATGATCGCACATTGACTGAATCTACTGACACTCATCAGAATTGTCTGAGGCGCATCCGCTTTTTTTTCTCTCGCTGTGACTTTGACAAGTGAAACTGCGTTGCCGTGTATAACTGGATAACATCATGCATGCTCGCTGAGACTTTTAAAACGAGGTTTATGCAATGAATTACATCATTTTACGACAAAAAATAAGCTTTGGCCAACTGCCCCACACGTCGTTGTTGTTAATGTCTGTCACCTGCTCTTTAATTAAATTCTAAAACGCCCACTTTCGCGACAAAATCGTATTTTTAACGGCAATTCTTTTTTTTTTTTCATAATGAAATAGGTCTATCTGTGCTAAGGCAATATTGAAATATCTGAGCATAGCAGTTTTAACGCAAACAAATACAAGAAAACCAATCGCAAAATGCAATGATGTATTTTTTAACTGTAAAACACACACACACAAATAGCGATGGCATAGAAAATCCAATTGTGTTCCACAAAGAACCATCTCTTTTTATAATCTGAAGAACCTTCTTTTTACACAAAGAACCTTTTTTGTGAAACAGAAAGGTTCTTCATATCTTAAAGGCTCTTAATGAAACCATTTAGACATAAGGTTCTTCTATGGCATCATGAAGCACCTTTATTTTTAAGAATCTCTCTCTCTATACAATGACTAGCTTCCTGGTAAATGCTAAAGAAATTTCTATAAAAATAATAATAATAATAATAAAAAAATAAAACAATTGTGGAGAAGACTTTGTAGTAAGATGTATTTCAGAATACTCTTTAACATTAATAATCATCTGAGCTTAAATGTTTTGTTCCATTTATTTCAAAATACAAAAACAATAATAATTAAAATAATATATATATGCGTCAAGTTAATGAATAGGGTAAATCATACCCAAATTGTCTTTATTACAACCAGCAATATTTATTTTCATATAATCCTGAGGAAGATCTCAGCACATCCATTAAAACTACGAAAACCACAAAAGGAAGCAATTTCGGTCACAAATCTTCAAAATTGGTCCAAGATTAGAGTCATCTATCACAAGTCCATAAGGACACTGCATAAAAAAAACACTGGAAATGAAAAAAATATATTTCCAGTTTGTTTGCGTAAATGTACATGTCCACACTAAGATATGAGAAGTCCATATAAGTATGTTCCATGTGCATTACAGCTCTGTTGCAGGTCCCCATTCAATGTCATCAGGTTCATCATCATCTACACTAAATTCATCATCTCTTTCATCTTCATCGCTGTCACTGTCGCTTCCTCTGATCTGTGTTCTCCGCATTTGCATGGCTTCGTGGTGTGCCAGTCTAAAGGAAAAGATTTATAAATACATTTAAAAATAAAAAAAACAAATTAATTTGGTACTTTATTCTTCTGAGCTAAACTTGACAGACCATGCATACAGACTTACACTATAAATGAAGGGGAGGGTTTCCTTTCTGGTTCTGCCATACGGGCCTGAAACAATAGAACACATGTGAATGTGTTTCACATCAATTTCTACATCAATTATTTTAAAAATATTTAATACTGAATGCATCCAAACAGCTTAAGGGGATGGTTCACCTAAAAATGAAAAGTTGATGTTTATCTGCTTACACCCAGGGCATCCAAGATGTAGGTGATTTTGTTTCTTCAGTAGAACACAAACTGAGATTTTTATCTCAAAGCGTTGCAGTCTGTCAGTCATATAATGTAACTGCATGGCAATCATGGCTTTGAGAGTCAAAAAACAATACACAAACAAAACCAAATTAAACCCTGCGGCTTATGAGTATAAATTGATGTGTAAAGACACAAAATGATAGGTCTTTTACCTCTGATTCATGCAATGTCTTTACTATTAGAACTCTCATGAGAGCGTTGTGTCATCATCTTTTTCTTGCTTTATGACAGATTGCAGACTTATAAAGTGCATTACTGCCACCTATCTTTCAAGTGAACCATTGACATTCCATCTACAATTTAGGCGTGTCAATGGTCCATTTGAGAGATAGGTGGCAGTAATGCACTTATAAGTCTGCAATCCGCTATAAAGCAAGAAGAAGAAGACTTGTCAGGTGCTGGCTGTTGAGAACGCGCTCAGGACAGTTCGGACATTGTGGTCAAAATCAGAGGTAGAAAACTATATAAATACTTTTCAGTTTCTTGCACAGACCGATCGTTTTTGTGTTTTTGCACATAAACATATCGTCATGAGCCACAGGGTTTAATTTGGTTTTGTTTGTGTATGTTTTTTTGACTCTCAAAGCCGTGATTCCCATCCACTTCCATTATAAGACTGACAGACTGCAAGGGTTTGAGTCAAAATCGTTGTTTGTGTTCTACTGAAGAAACAAAGTCACCTACATCTTGGAGGCCCTGGGGGTAAGCAGATAAACATCACATTTTTGGTGAATTTTCCCTTTAACATGACAAGTCAAGTAGAGCACCATCCTTGTTACTGGATCACTGTCCTTGTTGGTCTTAGAACAACATCACTATCAACTAAGGCTGTGCAAAAAATCGAATGCGATTTTCATGCACATCTCATCAGTAAAGACGCTCCTTTAATTAGAAGTATTATCTCCAGCACGTGTGTTCAGATCAGGGTTGCCAGGTTTTCACAACAAATCCTGCCCAGTTGCTTCTCAAAACTAGTCCAAAAGTAGCCCAATCGCGTTTCCAGGAGGTTCCCCGATAAAAAATAGCTTTCCGGGGTTAAAATGTAAGTTTTATGGCATGGTTCCCTTGGTAAACTTCGCATTTTAGGAGCTAAATATCAAATTATTGGTATTGTCGCTTCGACCCGCGGACATGAAAAACTTACCACAGACTTGGCAACATTGGTTGGCATTTACTACACCGAGCCGTAATTCACTGACAATCTACACAAAATCGATTTTAAAATCAGAGGCGATTCTTTGTCGATTTTGAAAGTGATTTTGTGTTAGTTGTAGGTAGACTACGGCTCTGTGTAGTAACTGCCGCTCCACCTGAACCAGTGTTGCCAAGTCTGCGGTTGTTTTTCATGTCCGCGGTTCGAAGCAACCCCAATACCAATAATGTAATATTTAGCCCCTAAAATGCGAATTTTACAAAGACAACCATGCCAAAAAAAAAACGTATATTTTAACCCCGGAAGGCATTTTTTAAAAAATCTGGGAACCTCCTGGAATTGCGATTAGTTTTGGACCAGTTTTGAGAAGCACCGGGGCAGGATTTGTTGTGAAAACCTGGCAACCCTGATCTGAACACATGTGCTGGAGATAATACTTCTAATTAAGGGAGCGTCTTTACTGATGAGATGTGCATGAAAATCGCGTTTGATTTTTTGCACAGCCCTACTATCAACCAATCAAATTTTTTGGGTCAAGATTACATTTACCTCTGGGATTAATGATGTGAAGGTTATGGTTAGGGCAAGGAAAAGGGGTTGGTTCTTATATGCATTTCAATCCAGGAACATGCCCTACTTGATTAAATCATCCCATACTACTCAGTTTAAATCAGTGGATCTGCCAATCAATCAGATTTTAGGGTCAGGTTTAAGATTACCTTTGGGGTTAGTGGCATGAAGAACATTGCCAACCATAATTCTCCTCTTCTAGTAGAGGTAGGTTATGATTAGGGTAAGGATTTAGACTTTGGTCCTGTCCCAAAACCCACACTTGCAAGATTTATATGGCTGTGAATGCCAAAGAACCTTTGATTACCTGATTGGACACACTTACACCATTGTGTTGTAATATTTCAAATTACTTGCACTTTAATAGTAAACTTCTACTTCTAGGGACAATTTTTTTGGACATGGGACAGTCTTGTGCACTTCCTGTTGTGCTCTCAAGTAGCCAAGGCCAAAAGTGTGGGTATTAGGAAAGGTCCTTTGCCGGAACTACTAAGGATGTAGATCCAGGAACATGTCCTGCTTGACTAAATCATGCTGTACTATTCAAACCGTATGGATCCACCAATCAATCAGATTTTAGGGTCAGGGTCACTTCTGGGATCTCTTGTGTATAGAACATTTCCAACTTATTTCCCTCTGTTCTTAAAGGTTGGTTAAAGTAAGTTTTGTCCCACTATTGACCAGAGATGGGCGGCTTCGGTTCTGGAGGGCCACTGTCTTGCAGAGATTAGCTCAAACCCTAATCAAACACACCCGAACAAACTAATCAATGTATTCAAGATCACTAACAAAGTCATGCGTGTTTGATTAGGGTTGGAGCTCAACTCTACAGGACAGTGTCCCTCCAGGATCGACATTGTCTATCCCTTATATAGATCCACGAACATGTCCTAATTGACTAAATCATGTTGTGTCTGACTGCTCGATAGGTCAGTCGCATGGGTAATAGGTGTATATCGTACCTGTTGTAGTTTCTCCTCTATTACTGACAGTGGAGGGGTCTCTGATTGGACTTCTTTGGGATCTGGTGCCCTGAAGTTGGGTGGAACATCGGAAGGTGCTGGTGGTGCAGCCAAATCACCTGCACTAAAGTCTGAATCGGAGAAACTCCGCTGAGAGGGGACATCGTCTTCTTGTTGGGGACTGCCAGAGACAAGGCGTGAAGATCGGGGCTCTGGAACATGGAGGATGGGAGGTATTTCCCTAGGATGTAGGGTGTACTCGGGCTCTTCCTCCAGGTATGGCTCTGGGTCATAGGAAGGTTCAGGACTATGATTTTGCCCAGTGGCAGGCTCCGAGGAGCGGGCCAGTGCAGTGCCGCGGTTTCTGGCGATGCCTACAGAGGGCTCTTCCAGGTCCTCGTTGTCGGTGTAGGCTTCACCATCCGTAATGGCCTCACCGTCTGTGTCCTCATAGTCGCTGGCACCACTGAGGTAGTCAGAGTTATTTTCACGGTTGAATGCGTCAAGGTCTTCATCTGCGCCTCCCTCCAGCTGGACATACACCAAGTACTTGTTAACCAACTCAATTATGAAATGCAAGATTTAAACCAATTCTACATTCACATCTTGTTGGAATTATAGTAATCAAGATTTGATTTAGAGTTGTTGGCTATTCCACAATGATCAAGTTAGAACTTTTTTAATTACGTTAATTCTACATGATGTGAGTGCACCATTTACTGCCATAACTCTTTCTAGAGTTCTTACCGCAGTTTCCGAAACCCAGACCGGTTTTGATTGCTGCTGCCGAATCTTGTCTTTCAAAACATCATACCACATGTTTGTATTAGGCTGAAGATCAATACGTGCTGAGAAGGAAAATGAAAAACCAGAGATTGTCTTTTAGAGCACATTAAAGGGTGTCATCAAAAATAGGATTCAAACAGGGAATTTAAGACAGGCTTCAAAGGTGTACCGGAAAATAGATGACTATAGTGTTTCCTCAGCTTTAAGGCCTGGGCATATAGGCGACGAGAGCTCTTGTTGGAGCCTGGCATGTATTTTTGCCTCATTGACTTCACGTCTTTTCGACTATGAGGATCCAAGAAGAGCACCATGGGATGGTACTGGATATAATTTAATCTTTCTACAGCAGTGGGTGTAATGTCCAGCAAGGGATGCTTTTCCTGCAAGTGAGAGCAAGTGTTTGGTTTAGGTAATGTTGGTTTATTTTGACAGCATTACTCTGTATGATAATAAAAGGTTTACCTGCTCTGCTATTTGCCTCACTGTGTCCAGTTTGATGACACTGGATGAACTTTCACTTCCACTTCTGGGTACCATTTCTATAACCAATATAATAGTAGTATTAAAGGGATAGGTCACCCAAATATTAAAATACTGTCATTCATTACTTAACCTCATGTCGTTCCAAACCCTTAAAACCTTTGTTCATCTTTGGAACACAAATTAAGATATTTCTGACCCTGCATAAACAGCAACACAACTGACATGTTTAAGGTCCAGAAATGTAGTAAGAACTTTATTAAAATAGTCCATGTGACATCAGTGGTTCAACCGTCATTTTATAAAGTTACGAGAATAATTTTGTGTGCAAAGAAAACATGCGTCATGGTACTCTCGAGAATGTGCGTCAAAGACTGACACAGAATAGAAGAAATTGTTGAATAAAGTCATTATTTTTGTGTTCTTTGCACACAAACAGTATTTTTGGAGCTTCATAAAATTAAGGTTGAACCACTGATGTCAAATCGAGACACAGTTGCGTTGTTGTCTATAGAGGCTCAGAAAGCTCTCGGAATTCACCAAAAAAAATTGTAATTTGTGTTCCGAAGATGAACGAAGGTCTTACGAGTTTGGAACGACATGAGGGTGAGTAATTAATGACAGAATTTTCTTTTTTTTTTGGGTGAACAATACCCTTAAATGTTCACCTTCAGTAGAAATGTTAAGATATATTGATTTTAAAACCTAAAATCTAATTTTTCAAACCTGCAACTTCAAATTCGTTTGGTAACTCTCGGGCCAGCTTCTCATTTGCAATGTCATTCAGAGGACCCAAAATGACGATAGGCCGTTTGAAATTGGCTGCAAAAGAGCAAGCATACATATGTTACAACCAAAGATTCTGTCAGAAATAATGGCGTAAAAAATAAACAAAAAAACAACAACTCACTAACCCTCTTTCAGAACGACTTTCTCATATGCTGGAAATTTGCCTTGAATTGTCAACTGTAGGAGGTCATCACGGGTTCTTCTGACGTTCTTTTTGGCCCCTCGGAGACCCCGTAACTTCCAGAATTCGGCTCTGGGGCCGGAGGCCTGGCGTTCAGCCGCACTAATTCTCTGTGCTTGCTCTAAATTGGCCAAAGTTTCAGCCCTGAGATGGAGACACAGAATCAGACACCTAGAGTACAAGCAGGAACTATAATGGAACATATTTAAGAAGCGCACAAACTTACCACAGTTTTGGAAGGAAGACTGAAAACTACTTCTAACATACCTGGTCTGGTTAGGAATGGTGCCTTTGTCCAGCTCATGTAGATCATTGCCCATGCGCACAGCTAGCCAGGTTCCCAGCTTCCCACGGTGCATAGTGTCCACCACTCTGAACACCTCGCCTCTGGTGAAGCTTAATCCAACACTGCTTTCAGCCACATGGTCAAAGTGTGTGCGGATGTAGAAAGAGTCACCAAGGCTGGACTTCAATATCTTCCTGTAGACTAAGATGCAAAGTTTAATTTGGATATGTTATTCGTAACCAATTTTACTTAGTTTTATGTTCACAGTAAGACAAGCAACCTATTGTCTGTTTACTATTATTAAAAACTAAATTGGGTCGATTTTGACACATGTTGACTTCTTAATCCTAATAAGGAGACACAAAGGCACTCACTGTCCATTTTGTTCTGAGTCCGGATATCGATACGGTCACCAGCGTGGACGTTCATGAGATACATAGCTGCTTCCTCTCTGGTGAAGTGACTGAAGTCCACACCATTCACCTACCAAAATAGCAGCCTTGAAGAAAGGTACCGCTGAAAGTTTTGATCATGTAACTGATTCTTTGGTCCTACCTCCAGTATCTGATCACCCTCTTGCATGCCTTGTTTCTGGGCAGGACTGTTGGGCTGGACACCACCAACAAAGATGCCAACATCATTTCCTCCCACCAACCTCAACCCAACATTGCCCTCCTTCACAAAGCTGACGTGGTTCTGATCTGAGCTGTACCTGATATAGAGAAAGTACATCATTTTTTTAAAGAGTTTAATTGGTTAATCAATTTTTTTAATTTGTTAATTAAGTTTAATCGGTTGAATTAAATATAAATAAATAAAAATTTACATTATTAATTAAATACTTAAAGTTGTTATACATTATGGGGATATTTTTGTACTGACTTTATGCTTATTTAAATATAAATATATATAAAAAACTAAATATAATAAATAAAATAGAAATCATGTATTTATACATCATGATAGTATTTGTAGTATCTATATATATCAGAAATATAGGTTAATATATTAAATATATATATATATATATATATATAATATAAATTATATGGCTAAAAATATAGATATGTAAATATATGTAAACAATTTCAAACTATATACTGCATGTGTGTCTTTATATATGCATAAATATACATAGCACACATACATGTATTATGCAAACAAATTTTTTTTTGTTTGCGATTAATCAAAATTAATCTTTTGACAGCACTAAAAATAATACAATATTTTAAAATATTCTTTTTAATAATATTCAAAATTAACTACAATTATTTGTATAGCATAGTATGTGTCGACTTGTCCTTGATTTTAATTATATATATATATATATATATATATATATATATATATATATATATATATATATATATATATATATATATATATATATATATATATATATATATATATTGGAGTGAAATACGACCCTCTCATGTCTTTTCTCTGACCATCACACAAAGAAAGATTACATTTCTCACCCCGGGTTTGGTGTTGGCACTGCGTCTGGAGGAAGTAAATAAAGTGGCTCCTCATCAGTTTTTGCTGAGGTAAAAACAGTTACAATTATTACCCAATAGCCACTCGATAATTTGCAGTGCATTATGGGGGCATGCTTTAAGACTGCTGATACTCACAACTCAAAAAGCTGTGGTTGGGAACCGACACGTTAGAGCGGAGAGTGCCGTTAGCACGTGGGAAACTGAAAGAAAGAGTTAATATTCACATTCACACAGTGAGTCAATACGATCATCTATATAATGTCTTAAATAATGGTTTAGCAGCAACAAAGGTGTTTATTGACCTACAACAAGCATTAACTGAAATGCCTGTTGTTCTTAACCCAAAAGGAAACTGACTCATACTTTCCTAAAGCCTGTTTCAACATGACATAATTCGCTATTATAAGTGTGGATTATATAAATATGTCCGAGGAGGCGTTTCTGACCTGAGATCACTGTTGTGGCTGGGACTCTCCGATCTCCTGACAGGCGACGGGGCTCTTTCTGATTCAGAGGAATCTGGTGGACGAACCAAAACAACTTTATTACGACACAGATGCAGGAATATTGAGGAACACGAAGGGCAACAAGTGAATTATTCATACCTTCAGGTGGTGGTCTGACAGGAGCGGCTCTGAGCGAAGAATCCTGTCGGCTGTTGATGACCGGCGCTTGCATTTCAGATCTGAGACAAAACAATAATACAAAACTATATTTGTCACCTTTACATGCACAATGATAATATAAAATACATGTAAGAGCTCGAGTATCTCTTACCCTGGTCTGCGTCTGGAGGTTTTACTGACTGGAGACTGTGCTCTCGGAGGAGAGTTGTAACTCGCATCTGATTCAGATTCTGAGGGAGCTGATTAAATATGACACATATTACAGTGCATTATGTGTTATTAACAATTAGAAGATCAGTTAAAATGCAGATAGAACTAAATAGCTAAGGACATATTTAATATGATTTAATGTTTATAAATATTGTAGAATGTATATGAAAGGTGACAGTAATTTACAAGGGAATATTTACATATTAATATTGAATTATTGTACACATTAATAAATATTTACATACATATTTAAATGAATCCTTTTCATGCTTGAGATTGAGAAGCAAAATAAAAAGGGCAAAAATTATTTAAATTATTAATCATCAAAATGCCATTAAAATGTATATGTATGTACTGATATGTAATGTATACATTTATGGGAAATTAATTTTGCAATTAATATTACAAATATTAAAGTTAAATGTGTATGAACATTTAGAAAATGTACTTAATTAAATAATACAATTTTAAATGTACACATGAATATTTAAATATGTAACATTTATTCTGTTATTTAAATATATACATTAATAAATAACTTTGAATTAAAAAAAAGGACAAATATTATTTTTTATGTCATCAAATTTAAAAATGTATATGTATGCATTTAAATGTAATTTATAAATTCTTGGAAAATGTATGTGTAAATATTCATGTTTAATGTAAACTTTTTAAATATCTAAGCTTGAAATTTCATATTTACTTATCAACATTTAAAATAATTTTTCATATTTGAAATCGAGGTGCAAATTGAATTTGTATTATTTAGTTGAAAATAACGTGTAAATATTAATGTTTAATGTGTATGAACACTAACAGAATTTTGTGTCATTTACACATTAATATTTAGAAAACAATGTATAATAATATACACAAAATGTCTTACATATTTTATATCAATATTTATTATTTACACATTCAGATTTGTATTTAAATGTGACGTACAAAAGAAAAATTGAAGACACCAAATTTTCATGCCACCAGTATTTAATATTTTACCTCTCTGTACAGGCGTTGAGGGTTTTGCCCATTTTGGGGGATCCATTACAGGGACTGCCACGACCTCAGGTGTTGCCCTGCAAGAGAGAAAGGGCAGATGGGAGGATGAGAGAAAAGAGGAGGATGAGGGGATGCTTAATTATGCTCGTTCATGAAGGAAGTGGGAACTAATGTGAAATCATTGATGATTAGGAACAGAGGGAGATATTCACCTCAGGGTTTCTCTCATTGATTGGGGTGGGCTATCCATATCCATAAGTGATTATATGGTCAAATTTAAGTCCCAAAAATCAATGATTTATAAGGACAAGCGGAAAATACTACAGTAAACTAATTAGATGATATTTTAATCTCTATTGCACCTCTGGATGTGCAGAATATTAACACTGTATGTGTTGTTTTTGGTATTACTTAGACAATGTGATTGTATACTTTAAATCTTAGATCCGAGATTATCTACATCTCAGAAGCAATATTTTATTTAGTTTTTCAGTGACATGAGTTAACATACTAGAACAGAAAACTCAGGTTGTTTCGGTGTGTTTTATTTTAAAAGATCACGCACATCACAATTTGAGATATCACAGTGAAACAGCATTACATAAGTGTATACAAACAACTTAATGCAAAATTAATCAAATAATTGAACAAATGGTGAGCAGAGAGATGATCGAGGCCTCCCTCATGTGTACCTGTATCTATTTCGTGACTCCTGGCTGCGCTGAGGTCCGGTGCTATCGTCTGATTCAGACTGTGATGCAGCTGTATGGAAAAGACATGCTCTTGAATGAGTCTAGAATGGCCACAAACATGGGACAAATAAGTCTGTTGTGGGGGGGAAATCACCTCTGGGTGGAGGCCTGTAAGGAGACGGCATGCTGCGAGGGAAATCCTGAGACTTGCTAAGAGAGGAAGACTTCATACCCGGAGGAGGAAGATCGGGAAGCACCCTGGGAAAAACAGATGTGAAGAGGCAATGAAGACATTTCTAGTTCAGTAGTCGATTTATCATTAAAACTTGTGAATTAAAGGTGACATGCGTGTTTGAGAACTGTTAAACCAAAAGGCATCCAAACCGGTTCCTGAAGGGCCACTATCCTGCAGAGTTGAGCTCCAACCCTAATTAAACACACCTAAACTAGCTAAACAAGGTCTTTAGACTCACTAGATGTGCAAGCGTTTTGGAGCTCAACTCTGCAGGACGTTGGCTCTCCAGTAGCAGGATTGGACACTGCTGTGCTTTACTTAACCTCATGAACATCGCCCGGTCTGATAATTGTTTAAAGAAAGGAACTGGTTGGGAATAAAAACAGGTTTCTCTGTTTCCAGTCATACTTGAGATTAGCAATGATTTATCGATATTGAAAGTGTGTTTAAGATTTCATTTGGATTGGGCGTTTGCTGCTCATGTTGTGAATTCATACTTGTATCTGGAGTGGTTTTCAGGTTTGGGACTCTCACGTCTTGGGGTGGGAGATGCGCTTCGGTCTGAATCGGACTCGGACACGGCTGGTCACACAAAACAAATGGCCATTAGGTTATTCAGATTATAATCAATGTCAACATTTGTGCATATCATTAACTGAATCATCAGTCTGTCATTCCAGAGTTGGTTTATATGTAATATGGACAAAAAAAAATCAGCGATGCTGTGTCAGAGCGCTTTTGAGGCAGACCTCTGCGAGGCTGGGAGGCAGTGGAGGGGTTCCAGTTCTGGGTGACGGGTGAGGCTCGAGGATTTGGCAACGCAGAGATCCCGGGGAGAACCCTGAAACAGACAAACACGTGAGCCATGCATCTCACCCAAACAAACAGCAACATGAAAAAAGTAGCAAAACAAAACAAGCAACAAAAAAATGGAAAAAGTAAAATAACTAAACCACTAAATAAAACAAAAAAAACAAACAAACAAACAAACAGACAGAACCCCCGCAAAACAAAACATTCTGACAGAAAAAAACAAAGACAATAGCATTTTTAAAAATAAATAAAAACAGCAAAACACAGCCAGAAAGAATAAACAAAAACAAATCTACAAAAGAAAACAAACAAAAAAACAGCTAAACATAAACAAATAAAATGTAATTTCATAAGTAACTTTAAAAGGCATTAATTAGTTTGTTCCATCATAATAAATAATGAACAAAAACTAAATACAACATAATATACAGTATGTCCATGGTGCTGCAGATTCATAATTCTAATTCTATAACACATAAATTCACATGAAGACGTATTTACTTGTATCGGTTATCAAGAGTGCCATGTCTTGACGCTGGAGGCGAGTTACTGCGGTCGGATTCAGACTCGGAGGGAACTGCACAAGAGCCAAAGCATCTTCAGACACTTACATATACAACCATAGACAAATTATTGAGGATATGCTAATCTATGATTGTCATATTCGTAGACGAGTCCCAAAGAGTTTTGCTACTAAGACTCACCTCTGCGAGGGGGCACTGATTGAGCGGGTGGTCTTGTGAGGGTAGAGCGCAGAGGAGGCGATTCTCGTGGCTTTGACACAGGGTTGGCACGATTTCTGTGGATTATTGAGCTCTGTTAGTGCAAATATCATTTAAGTAAAAGAGATCAAGTCGAAGTTGAGACGTTCACCTGCGAGAACGACGGTCCCTCGGACGGGATGTTCGGGTGGCGGGGAGGTCCGAATCCAGGTCTGAGATTTCTTCAGGCACAAATTGAAAAGTTAATATTAAAACCCACCTTATCAGAGTGCTGCAGGGATGACATATTATTGTAGGCCAAAACATGTACATTTTTAAGACTTTCTGGCTCCACCGTTCTGAATTCAGCGGCGAACAGGTAAACTCATCGACTCGTGTTGTTTTTAAATAGACTGAAAGAGTAGTCAGAAGCTAAGGTTAATGGCGGTGACGTTGAAGCAGGCAAAACTGGCTGCTCCAGGGAGGGAACAAAGTGTCAAAAATTCTGTCTTAGAATAAAGGCTTTTGTGCCTTTTGTTTTTTGCAACAGGATCTACTCGTGACTTTTGGAAAATTATCCTATTGGGTTTTTCTGAGGGAACCAGGGTGATGCCAACAGGGTTGGATTACAAAAACACGTCATCATGTCAGCGCTCTATATGGCACAGATCTACAGTGTGCTGTAAAAACATCTACGCTCACCCTCCAGCTCCGAGCTGCTGTCTTCCCGCCTCTCGTCGGCACTGTTTTGAGGACTGTCCTCCACTTCAGGAATGCTGACGAGGAACTTTCGGTCATCCCTCAACACCAACATGGTCAGTTTACCTCTAGACTTCTCCACCAGGTGCTTGGTCTCCAGCAAGGACAGATTTTCTGTCGTCAGGCCGTTAATCTAACCCAGAGTTTTCAAAAAGGTTACACAACATCCACATGCATTGTAACGGTTTCAAAAGAAGCAGTTCTTCACCTTCAAAACAAGATCTCCTTCTTGAAGGCTGCCCTCTTTGGCAGCCAGACCAGTGGGAGTCATGTGTTTGATAAAAATCTGGCTCCCCAACTTCATGCCGTACTCTACAGAGAGAAACACCTTAAAATATTGACAAGGACCACTAATATTGGTGCAGTGCAAAGCCGTTGAGATTCTGACCGTCTGTGGGTTTTTTCTTGATAAGGGTTGTTCTGATGGGTCTGTCTTGCACATCCTGATTGGGAAGTCTCTTGAAGCCGGACATGATGGGAAGGTCGTGGCCATTGCGGTCAGGGGTCACGCTTCGAGCTCGCTGGTTACGGCTGGTGTCGGTGTTGCGCTGACCCCTCCTCTGTGGCATATCGTCGTCTAATATGTTGGATTGCGAGGCAGAACGAGTCGGTCTGTTGCTCGCAGGGATCTGAATTGTGCGTGGCCTCTTCACAGTCTACAAAATGAACAATATAATTTGTAAATTTATTGAATTCAGTTCAAATGCAAACATTTTATATCAGCGTTTACTTGAATGTTTTACCAAGATGATGATTTGGCAAGGTCTTCACTTACAATGTTTGCCGTTTTCCCACAGCTCCTCAGACTTTGAATGGTGTACAGTGAGGTGACCTTCTCCATCGAAACGCCATTCACCATAACTATCTGATCCCGTGCCCTGTGGGCAATAAATCACGTGAGTCTCTATCACAAAAATAATCTGCCAAATATGTCTGCGGTTATTTTTCCATCTAGTACACAAACATGACAGGTCGGACAGGATTAGACAGGATGTGTGGGAGGAAGTCGTGTTTGGGAGGAAGTGTACTCACTGAAGACGACCCATGGCGGGACCGCTGGGAAGCACGTCAGAGACCACCACTGCTGTGTCTCCGTTTACTGGCTTGTCAAGCCCACCTGAGACCGCAAAACCAAAGCCGACCTTGGAATCCTGCAAACGAAAGAATAAATAAACAATATAATGAACGATTAAACAAAAAATGACAAAACAAGCAAAAAAATATATAATAAAATAAGAGATTAAAGAAGCTGAATAACAAAAAAGGATGAAAATACGAGATGCAAAGAAACAGAATGAAACGAAAATGTTATAAATAAAAGATAAAAAATAAATAATTAATGAAAGAAGCAAAGAACCAGAAAGAAACGACAAAAAGAATGATAGAATGCATGAAAGAAAGAAAGAAAAATCAAATGAACAAAAGAAAAACAACAGAAAAAAGATAGAACACACAGGTAAATAATAATGAAAGAAAATTATAACAGAAAGAAACAAAAATGAATGAAATAAAACCAGATTTAACAAACAAAAAACAATGAAAGAAAAGTGAAAGAAAAACACATTTCTAAAAAATTAGAAAAACAAAAGGAAAATGTGTTCAAAATAAAAGAAACATCAACCACGAGAGAACAAATAAACAAACACACAAACAAAAAGGTTCAAAAGAAAGAACAAACAGAAAAAAAATTACCAAAAACAAACAAACAAAAGATAAAAACAAATTATGAAAGAATGAAAAAAAGGGAAAAGAGAAATCTAAAGGATGACAATAGAGTGACAAAAGAATTTAAAAAACGGAGTAAACAAACAAACAAAGCAAAAAAAAAAAAAAAAAAAAAAGATAGTATGAAGGCACTTCTTTCTATACTGAAATGCACCACATGACCCCAAACTTGACATTCCAAAATTTCGGGTGTGTCCTAGTGACAGGTGGAAACAACTCCTATAACAATCTTGGCATCACAACTGCTCGCTAAACATTTCCATCTCGACTTTCAATTGTTAGGGGAACTCTACACCTGGTGTCACGTTCTCTGACACACCTGTACAGAGCTCAAAAAAGGCGTGGCTAAAGCGAATTAATCCCTCAATTCGCAACTTACTTTCGATAACATGACCGTGTGCTGCTCCCATATCGTCATCTCCTCCATGTCTGCTTTCTGAAACGAGAAAGAAACAGCTACGTTCATATGTGCAACATCAAACAAACAAAAACAAATATACAGTGTTTACAAAGCTACCAAACAAAGATCTGTTCGGACGATAAGCACCAGTTTTTGAGGGCCTCACTTCTCTTTGAAGGTCCAGCACTCGGCTGTTGTTTGTCAGTTCGGCCGAGCATGAGAAGGAATGGATCTAGCCGAGCACGCTCCCACCTGCTGAATTCCTGCTGTACAGGTACATGGAGGCGGAGCCAGCGCATGACATCAACGATACCCGACACTTCCAGTGACTCACCAAACCAATACACAGTCTGACAATACACATCTCTCACTGAGATCTAAAATCACTGGCATGCCATTCGGTTTTGAAATTGACCAACATATGATGACTTGAATTACAAATACTAGTCAGTTGTGACTGGTAAAGCCATTATCAGTACCAGACCCTTTACCAAAGTTCATGCTTAGCACGGCTGATACAAGTTAGTTTATTTATTGTAAATAATGAGCATTGAATGCTTTCAAAAATTTGCTGACTTTTAATACCTAATTTTGATTGTTTTACATGTCCCCAAACAAAGAGCTGCAATCACCATGATGTACTTAGATAGCGGTTTCTATTGGACAAGAGAATTCCTGGAATGTGTCCCGTGTTTTTATTGGCCACTGTTGGCAAGCAAAGGTCACAGAGAGTCTCTGTTCGCAAAGCTGATCAACCATAGCAAAACACGAACACAACTACAAATACTACTAATTTTCTTCAGAAAATATACAAATCTCTTTAAAATGAACACATTTTATATAAATTAATGAACATACTGTATTATATAAACCTATACATTAAACTATTATATAAAAAAAAAAATACTTTTATTCACCAAGGAGGCATTAAAGGGATAGTTCACCCAAAATTAGGCCTACTCCATGATTTACTGGTGTCAAGCCATCTTAGCTGTATGCATCTCTCTTCTTTCAGGTGAACACAACCGGAGTTATGTTAATAAATGTCCTGGCTCTTCCAAGCTTTATAATGACAGTGAATGGGTGTTGAGAGCCATCATAAAAAGCGCTCCACGTGGCTTGGGGGCTTTATAAACGCCTCCTGAAGTGAGTCGATACACTTGTGTAAGAAACTTAATAAACGTTATTTCTAGCTTTCGCTAACTGTCATACGTGAGAGAGTGGTGTCCCAGTGGATGATGGAAAATGTAGGCATAGTGTAAACTTCGGAGAGAATTTGCTAGTCTCTCAGGAACCAAGTTTTGTTTACATCAAAGGAAAACCAGTCTCTCCCCTTGGCTTATATCCAAATGGCATGGCTTCTGATATTTTTCTTTACAAATCCTGGTTTTGTACTTCAATTTGTGACGGGTGTTTTGATTTGCTCTCTTCTCTGCGCTTTGCAATTTCTAATTTCTCACCGGAGGATACACTACACCGATACTAGAGATTAGATTCATTAAGTTTTAAATATGGATATTTTTATTACACAAACACATCGATTTGCTTCAGAAGGCCTTTATTAACCCCCCACAGCCACGTGGAGCACTTTTTATGATAGATTTATGCACTTTATTGGACTTCAAAATCTCAGCACCCATTCACTGCCATTGTAAGGCTTGAAAGAGCCAGAAAAAGTGAAAAGTGAAAGTGACGTGACATTCAGCCATGTATGGTGACCCATACTCAGAATCCATGCTCTGCATTTATCCCATCCGAAGTGCACACACACACACACACACACACACCATGAACACACACCCGGAGCACTGGGCAGCCATTTATGCTGCGGCACCCGGGAAGCAGTTTGGGGTTCAGTGCCTTGCTCAAGGGCACCTCAGTCATGGTATTGCCAGCCTGAGACTCGAACCCACAACCTTATGGTTAGGAGTCAAACTCTCTCCACATGACTTCTGAACATTTTTTTTTTACATAATTCTGATTCTATTTGTCTGAAAGAAGAAAGTCATATACAGCTAAGATGGCTTTAGGGTGAGTAAATCATGGGGGAATTTTCATTTTCGGGTGAACTATCCCTTTAAATTTTTTAAAAGTGACAGTAAAGACATTTATAATGTTGACTTAATCAAAGAATCCTGAAAAAAGGTAACAGTTTCCAGCACAAGCAGCACAACTGTTTTCAAGACTGAGAATAATAAGAAATGGTTTTTTTTCGATCACCAAATCAGCATTTTAAATTGATTTCTCTTCAACATGTGATGGTGAATACTGAAGAAAATTCGGCTTTGCCATCACAGGAATAAATCAGATTTGTACATGTATTCAAATAGACAGTTATTTTAACCCACAATAATATTTCACAATATTACTGCTTTCACTGTATGCTTGATCAAATAAATGCAGCCTCGGTAAGCAGAAGAAACTTCTTTCAAAAACATAAAATACCCACATTTTGAACGGTACTATATATATTTAAACAACAGGACACTAGAATACTTTGAACTTGCTTAGATTTCTGATATGAATTGACTATGACTGCTGTTGACGACAGCAACACTAGTCATAAAGGAAGTGGCTCACACTGAGGAGAGCAGGGATGCAAATATCAGAACGGCTCTTTTCTAGGAAACTCCCTTCATGGAATATGTTAGACTCTAACAGTCAGCTGTTCCTACACCTGTTCTGACATACCGCGGAGTCCGACTATGCTGTCGTTTATGATTATATGAAACACATCACTGCACAAAGCTGGGGAGTCCCCATTCACTTTCATTATATTGAAAAGAGCAGCCAGGACATTCCTCATAATATCTCCTTTTGTGCTAACAATCTCACATGAGTTTGCAATAACATGAGGGTGAATAAATGATGACAGAATTTTTTTTTCTGGGTGAGCAGTCCCTTTAAGGGTCATAGCCAAAGTCACATGATTTGGTACAGTAATAAAATTGTCCAATGTGTGGTAAAAACAAGTGAGCAAGCATCTAGAAAATGACTAAAATCCCAACCCTGCTCATGAGGGAAGCACATGACTCCTGCAACAAGTGTATTACAAATAAGTACGCTTTTTGCCAAATTATCGTACACGGTCTGTACATTAATCAAAGCTGTCTTGCTCTTCCGTAACCCTATAACAGTAATAAAAGTCTCACTCTACAAGTACAACAGGTGCAAGTCTGCATTTTCAGTCCCGTCTGGGTAAAGCTGTCATTACACGGCTCAGATGACAAACCTCGCTGTTTAGTAAACTTAAGACATCTCATGTTAGGCACATTCAACTACCAGCTAACATAAACCACTGCTACTTACCGTCCCTTTAAATCTCACTTCCATTTCCAGAACTAAACAAGGTCGTCTACCTTATTAGCATATAGAAACGTAAACAAAGCAGGGTATCCGAAATATTGGAATCAATTTAGTATCTCCATTTTTGCTGATGCACCTGACTAGCAGTTCACTTGCTGTAGCCCACAGGAAATATGAACACATATGGTTAATGAGGACAAAAACAAACCGTGTACGAACCCCCACCTGAGCCCAAGGAGCGCTCCACCCACTGGTTCAATAAATCCTTTGGTACTTTCTGATATTTATTATCCCTCAAGAATCTGAGGAGGAACTGGGATCTCTATTTGGGACGGTCACCATTCACTGTGACAATGAACCCTTATGAAGACTAGTGATGGATAGAAAGGTTTACTTTCAGGTTTCATAACCCAGATTTGGTATCCAAGGCATTGCAAACCACAAAAACAATGTTTTTCCCCAAACATTTCGGGACTAAGAAAACACTACAGTAGCTTTTCCTCTTATAACAAGCCGTGGAGTTGCAAAAGGAAGCTGATAAGGTTACACTGACAATCATTACCCCGACCTGTTAATGTTTAATCTGCACACCGGCCTAGTGAAGCTTTCTACATATACTGGGTTTGAGGAAGCAGAACATGGAGATAACACTTAGTATTAAAGTCTAGCATGTGGGTCACAGTGTCCACAATCAGTGTTGTTTTAGTATTATTTATGTAATATTACAGTATATTACAGTTTTATTTCCAGTTTTTAGTTTTAGTAACTTGGTTATGTGCTTTTGTCATTTGTATTAGTTTTTTTTTTTTTAAATATATTTAGCTTTAATATAATCTTATTTCAGTTACAGTATTTATTTCAGTAAGTTGCCAAAGGAAAATGTCTAATTTCCAATTTTTTTTTTAGGTTTAGTTTTTTTTAATAGTTGTAATTTATATTACAAACAGCAAAAACCTAAAAAAAACAAAATAAATAAATAAATAATAATAATAATACACACACACACACACACACACACACAGTCTATAGTTAACAATAATAACACAAAAAAAAGAGAAAAATTCTGAACTGTAGTGTTTGTATTCATGTTTGTTTCATATGGTTTTTAAGAACTTTTATATAATTTTATAATATGATATAATTTTAATCATATTATATATTTTTTTTATAATATTATATAGTTTTAATCATATTAAAAAGTGATGTAACCATCAAGTTAAAAGTAGACTAAAAACATTTTCCTCTAACCGTGAATACATATGAATTTACATAATCATTATTATTATTTTTTTAAAATAACAAAAATATATTTCATGGTGAAAAGTTAACTTTGTGTTTTCGTAAAAATGTCTAATTTGTCAAATATGTGCTGGAGAATAAAAGAAAACCATACAGATTTGCAACGACATGAGGGTGAGTAAATGATGACAGAATTTTCATTTTTTATGGTGAACTGTCCCTTTAAGTCAACTATCCCTAACAAACATAACAACATACTAAAACCCACTCTGAACACCTTAGCAACAGCATAGTAACAGACACAACGTTTAATTACCAGTGGAACACGGCTGTATTTCCCATTTCAAAGATGTGGGCTTCATCTCTGTAATTACATCAAAATAAATTTAGGAAGTGTCAAAATCTAAGCACACTTTTTCCAAAAGCCCAAGCGCGGTCATCTTACTGGAATCATTTCACGCCCTCAGGTCAACAGTCTTGACAGGAAATGTAGGAGGAGTGAACAAATGTCAGATGGTGTTGTTTTAAGGTGTTCCCCCTCAAACAGCATCTTAAAACGATTTCATAATAGGAAGCCATAGGTTTCTAGTGGTCCAGCCCAGTTCTTCATAACGATTACATTTGTTGTTCTGCATCATAGCAGAAAACATTAGGAAACGAAGAACATATGAGATGTTTCAACACACCCCAACAACAGGGAACATTCCCAGAACTTTGGGTAACGCTCCGGCAAAGTTCCGTCAGAGTCTTGAATGAACGTTCTTTAACAGAATGTTCATTCAAAGTGTTGAGGTCTTTAATAACATTCCCATATCTTTTGCAATATGACAAGCAAACTTAATGCTCTCTCTCTAATGTGGCCTACACATAACCAAAACAATCCATTTGAAAACGTTTACTGTCTTGAACATTCAGATAACTTAATGGGAATGTTAGCAAAAATGTTCTTAAAACAGGCTACTTTTGTTTGTAGGCTGACTGAAACCTTAAGACATCAACACACCTCGTTTTCAGAGTTTAGAAACTCATAGGATACAATGGCAATCGAATACAGTTGATGGGAATAATACATATTGTACTAAACAAGCCAAAGCACGTCCTTCAAAACGAGTATCTTTGGCTCAGACGTGTGAATAGCATCACTGAAGAGAAATGTGGATATCTGGAAAAGATGTTTCTCGAAACCACAGTGAAACAACAATGCACGTATTGACTCAAACGAGTGGCAGAACCAGTAGAGCCAGATTTTGGCTGAGTTTACTGCTGCACTGTTTCAAACATGCGTCTCATTTCTGCGAATCACTTTTGAACAGAACTTCAAGGAACCGATTAAAGCACCTCCTCACTGCAAACGCGCTAAACATTGCTGTTAAACTTACTCGTCGGACTGTCAGTGTTATTCTTGGTTTAACTCTAAGACTCTCTGGTTCTCGGTACAGTAGGAGTCAGAAAATTTGCTAAAAAATAAATAAATCGTACAAACGGTTCTCTGTTCGGTTCAGTTCACTCGAGAATCACTTTTTCAGTACACTGATTCATTACATACGATTCGTTCAGACTGGATTTGTGAACTGACTCGAGCTGTTGCTTAAAGAGATTCGATTCAAACGAACATATGATAAAAAAAAGAAATTAACAACGGCTCTCATAATTGTATAAATAAATTAAAATGAACCGACGTCCATATAGCTGTCTGAATGAGTCTGGATATTTTAAATTACTAAAAATAAACAATTTTACGGTTCGTTTCTAAAGGAAACCACTGTCTGTTCAAAAGAAAGTGGTTTAAAATTGTCGCGACTTATGTTCACTTAATAGACTTACAACAATGAACAAAGTTTCTCTTATGAACGATATTAAAGTGCATTAACATTAGGCCAATCACATTTAGCTGTCAACAAATCTGAACTGTGCTAAAAACATACTTTTAAAGGGAAGTCGAGACACACTAGGAACAGATAATGCTCAAAACTGAAGACCAGTAGAGATAAAGGACCGACCTAGATAACCAGATAGAAGTATCCTGTATAATCTTAAATAAGATCTAAACCGCGAGCTGTACATTCAGAGACCACACGAAGCAGGTTAAGTTTACATAATAACACCAATTATTTACAATTTGGTCGTAATTTCCAGTGAAACAGCAAAATGTGAAACATGACTCTGGTCAACACAATCGATAAACACAACAAAGCAGAGCAGAGCAGAAAAACACTCGACTCACCTTTTTATGAGTCCGCTTTAATGACTAATACTAAAATTGAAGGGTAATTCCGTATTGGAGGCCTTACAGGGCCTGACACCTGCAGTTTTCTAATAAAGTTTCGTTATATTTCCCAGCATCTATCTGTCTATGCAGCACCTGATCGTGTACCTGTAAGCAGGGGGAGGAGCTTAATACAGGTGGGTTGGGCTTTTTCGTCATGAAGCTAGTTTCTATACCAAACACAGTGGCTTTTGATCTAATTTTCCATTATGTGCCGCCACATAATTGTGGAATGCATAGTGTCAAAATAAAATAGGTTACATTGAGTAAGTCTTTGTGTTAAAATAAGACAAGATCATTTGACTTTTAAATTGTTTTTATAGTAATATCGTATGTGCTATAAACATGTTTTTAGATTTTTCCCCCCTTTGTTAATTTAGTCTAAAAGTACTTTTAGAAGTCTCTGAAAAAATATTTTGGATTTTAGTGTACAATAATTATTTTCGCTACACTACAGCGCCCTCATCCGGAATGCGCGCTTGATCAGTGTTGCCAAGTACTCGGTTTTCCCGCGAAATTGGACTACTTTAACACTGTTACCGTATTGGTTACTACATTTGGGTTGGTTTTGTAGTGAAAATCTGGCAACCCTGCACCTGAAGTCCGTAGCTGCTGCTAGTTTTCTGTCCTTCATCTAAACAAGATTCCCAACCAAAAGATGAGGTTAGATTATTTGAAATAATAGGAAGAGTACATATATTACGCAAAATAGCAGGCTACCATGAAATGTTTTGTTGTGCCACTGCATTTGCAAGTTTACATTTATAAACTTAAAACTTAACTTAATGATCCATGGTGTCAAGTGTAATACAAAATGGTATATATATATTTTTGGATTATGGCATTTTATACATTTACAAAAGGTATGGTGTTTACCATGTTTCTTGACACTGGTACCAAAACTATGATTCTGTAATATGGTATCATTTAAAGAAGTACCTCAAGATCAATTGTTGTCAACCAGAGGACAGGTGACCACTAGGGGGCCTTAGTAAACTTCGAAAGAGAGAAAGAGACGTCTTCTAAAATTTGTATACTAAAACAATATATATATATATAAATAATAATTATTTTTTCCCTATAAATGTCATCAGTAAACTACAATTTTTATATTGACAACATATAACCACGCAACAGCAATTCACCAAAAATACACGCACAACAAACTCTGTAATCTGAACATTTTATTTTAATTTTTGCTTTGTTAACAAAGTTTGTTATACATTCCATTCCTTAGATACAAATAGAAAACAATTTCTTTAAGAAACAGTCGAAAGGCACTATCTTTTTTTTTTTTTTTTTTTTTACAATATATACAATTGAATCTAAATTATAAATAGACCTACAGAAAATGACAAAAGCATAAGAACACAGGAATAAAATGGTCAAGATACATATATTGTCAGTAGCATGTTTTTTTTTTTCAGAGCAATAAATTATGTAAAAGCCATATTGATATAAAAGCGAAGCCAATGAATCGAGACGTTTACAGCATTGAAAATTCCTATGAAGGGCTCCGAGCAAACAAACATGGCAGAACTGCATCACAAACAGGACAGAAACTCATTTATGCTGTTTTAGTGCAAATCGTCAAATGCATTTCTATTTAGTAACAGGTTAATTAGACTTTGTCCCAGTTTAATGGCCTCATCATATAGTGCTTTCGTTGTATAAGACGCTTTATTAAAATGCATAACAGAAACTTAAGTCCCATGTCCATCTTTTTTGGGGAGGCACTGAGAAAACTAAATGGACACACTGTGGATCACTTGTAAAGTAAAAACTATGTGATGCACTAAATGATTATGGAACAATTCAAATTATTTTACGAGTATGTAACAACGATACGCAGGAGAAAGGAACTACTTGCAATTTCACAAAAAAATTAAAAAAATAAAATTCAAGTGCAAATGTGGTTGAAATAATTTCCCTTAATGAAAATAATTAAATAAACTGTGCAGTAAATACGCAATAATGGCTAAATAAATAATATTTAATGTGTGTCAACCTAGACATTATACATCTGGATACATTTTTATCAGATTTAAATACATTTTTGTTAACTAATTGGACATAAATTTCATCCTGAGATAGGGAGTGGTTATATATAAGAATAAAATATATAAGAATGTATCAATTGCATAAAGAATAAATTCGATTTGAATTGTTTGCCTTTTTGTTTGCAAATATCATAGTATCAATAAAACAAAACATCAGAAATAAATCGAAATCATGTCCCTTTAAAATTAAATAAGAATAATCAAGTACATGTTACAAATATTCATATACATCTGGCAATGAATCTCTTAAATAAGGGCTATAATTTAACTGGATAAAAGTTTTATTGCCTCTTCTTGACCGTACCAGAGATGCATTTCACATTGCATCAACGAAGAAATCAGATCTTTTTTATAATCCACGCTGGATTGTGAGGGAGAAAGGACTTTTTAGTTTCTAGGTCACGATGGAAATGTACTAAGAAAGGGACAAAGTGCGACAAAAGTCCTTTTGGTTATCAATAAAGCGGATATATCGTTACCGTTCTGTCAGGGGACAGCAGGAAAGACTGTTCAGGTTCAGAACAACAGAGAGACAGCTGCACAGGTCAGTGATCTGTAGGTAGACACACTGTTTCAAGGCCTGATAAATAAAGGAAATAAATACGTTACAAACATCTGCCCGTGAACGGTACAGGAGTATGTGATCACGTCTACATTCTGTTCCAAAGGCACATTTCAACAGTAGCCTGTTCTCTTGCTCCTCAGATGAAGAGAGGATGTTTTGTTTAGCAGAAGTTCATCGTGGAAATGTGAAGCTGATGATAGTTCGAAGCGAAACAAAGGTTAAGCTCCTCAGCAAGCCCCACACGGAATCTGTTGTCACAAAAGTGATAATACGGTAAAATAAAAAAAAGATACTTGAGATACCATTTGAGGTTCCTTTTGGTCGGCACTTTTGTAGAACCCTTTGAAAGACAGGCACAGTTTCAAATGGAGAGAGTCAGTACGGTTCTATAAGGAACTTGGAACCTTTGAGGAATTTCAAATATACGTCGAAGATCTCAAAGGAACATTTGAGGCACCTTCAGAAGTGCCTGGAGCTTCCCCAACGAGGAACCAAATTGGTGACTCAAGTGTCTTTTCACTCCTGCATGCTCAATCCTGAGCCGAAGATACTGTACGCTGTGGTATGATAGAACCGAAACAAAACCCAAGATTTGCGCTTGAACTATTTTTGGTAAATCAATACTCGTTGAAGCCCCAGTGTATAAAATTCAGGATGCCTGAACAGGGATGACTATCCTGTAGGGATCATACTGGACTGGAGAACAGAGCGAACACCAAACGTCCTCCCGTCTTGTGAAGCAGAGTCTCATGCTTGGGGAACCGAGACCAATGGCGGAGAAGGACGCCGGCCGTGGTCAGACTACAGCCCTGAGTGTGTGCAAGTTTTACAGGAGAGTCCGACTGGAAAGCTCTCACTCGGGTTGTTGGTATTTAATGACGGACTGGTGTGGTTCGGTTCCACCTTGAAGCATGCTGTTCAACACCTCTCGTACGTTTATGATGGCTTCCGAGCTGCAGTGGCTGTTGGGTAACGGGAGCATCTGCTGGTCGGTAGTGGGGAGAGGGACGAGCGGCGAGGAAGACGGTGTGAGCGAGGGAGTGAAGTCGGACAAGGATGAAGAAAAGGAATTGGAAAAGTCCATGGGTGCTGATGACGAAGCTGCATCTGAGGAGGAAGAAGCAGGGGCAGTCTGTGTAAGGGGTGTTAGAAATGAGTTCAAGGACAGTAGCATATCTAACAGGTCTTTGTCCAGTGATGAACTGTTTTCCTGTATGGCCTGGCTCTCCTGCTGCGGCTGCTCTTGAATAAACTCTTCAAGGTTGAAGTTGTCCACAGTAGGGTCAGCTTGCCTGGAGAGGTTGTCCCCACTCAGCTCAGCTTGAGTGCTAACCTGGGAGTCCAGGATTTCTTCCAAAGGGTTTTTATTGGAAGGGAATGAGGTAAAGGAAACGTATGGGGTGGGTAAGCTGGGCAGGTTGGGGGCCGGCAAAGTGCTGAACAAACTGGGGTTGAAAAAATCTTGAAGCTGACGCTGTGCCATCAGCCTCTGTTGTTCCTCGGCCTGACGCTGCTCCTGAGCTTGCTGCTCCTTCTCTCGGCGTCGCTGCTTTACCTCTGCGTCCATCTTCAGCAACTCCTGACGCACCTTTGACACGCAGGTCTCTGGGATCTTGATACCTGGGAGAACGAGAGAACATCCATTTCAAGATGCTGATTTCCTTTCGAAGACCAGAGCATCATAATCTGCTCGTCGGGGTTATCAGGTTGACTCACCAACTTGTTTGCTGCTGTCCTTGGTCTTGAGGCGGACAATCTGGAGAATGCTGGAGCTGGTGATGTCAGCGACCACATCAGACACGCGCTTCCAGACGCGGAGCAGAGCGCCACACAACATGTGATACTGACGCAACCGAGTGCCCATTATGCACTCCTGACCCTCCTCTATCTTTTTGCACCTCCCGTTCCTGCAGGAAACATGCATACATGTTAGAATCACTGGGCTCAGTTTGACTAGTACCAAGTCGGGAAGGTCTCTTCTCTCACCAGTTAGCATGGCTACATTTCCTGAAGGAGAAAGTGAACTGGTTTTCCCAGCTGTCCCGTGCCTCCTCCGGAGTGACCTGAAGCAAGGGTAGAAAACGTCACTTCAACACTGTATTCAACCTGTTATGCGCACTAGATAACAGCTCTGCACATCATTTTTAGGAAGATCTCTTTCGCTCTGATCAGTATAGCTGAACACACCTTGCGGTATTTTTGTTGGAGGATCTCGAGGCTTTCCGTTTGGGCCTGCTTGCCGATGTTTGGTTTGTAGATGATCATGTTGCGCTCCTGGCCTTGCACGGCTAGCAGCACACATGGATAGTTACCTCTCAACTGCAAACGAGACAGGCACAAACATGTTCAGCGGCAGAGTCAACTACGGAGGAACTCTAATGACCTCCTTTACCCCTGAAGAGAAAGGTTCTTCCAAGGAACCACCTTTCCTGTGTTACTAAAAGGAAGCTACATGCAAATTTGGAAAGATGAGACTTTTTTGCTAATATATACTCACTTTATGGGATAAATAGAAGCCTTCTTCCGGGTTGCTGAGAGTTTTGGCCTTCTGGATAGCCTCCAACCATGGCATACCTCTGTCTACACTTATCTGTTTAACAAAACAAAAGCGTTCTGTCAGAAGGATGAAACGTTTTAATGAAATTCACGATACAGCATGAGTAGTTTTTAATCTAAATCAGACTGTAAAATTTGAAATTTTAGTTTAACTTTAGTTTTGTTAAACTATGTATAAAACATTATCTGAAGGAAACAGCAGAAGAGCTGAATGAGACGCAGATGCACTCTCTGCCAGCAGGTGGCGCTTATGAACTGCAATGATGAAGTGTTTCTTTGGTAACCACTGTAAATATGACTTTAATATGCATTATTCAGAGGCATGGTGAAAAGAAAATACCACCTTAACTTACTCCAATTCTATCGTGATTTGTTTGGCATTTTTAATCGTCACATATTTGAATCGATTTTCATCGTAACATCCTTATGTCCTACATGTCCTGCCTATCCCAAATATATGTGAAGAGAAAGGTCTTGCAGTGGGGTTTATTCTCTGTCAAGGAACCACTTACAGTAACGGCTGTTAAACCAGTTCTCAGTGCGCAAGCTCTCAAAATAAACTTTGCTCTTGTTGGAAGGTATGATTAACGTGTTTTTAGTGTGTGTCACACATGAAACTCATGTGACTTAGGCATGTTTTCTAAGCTCAACTATTTAAGAGCTGTTTTTTATGAACCTCTGTATGTAAGAATCTATGCAACTTTGCGTATCGTCAACTTTCAGGCACACTTTTAAAAAAAAATACTGACCTTGTACAGGATAACTTGACCATCCTGAGGATTTCCCGCTGTTAGAAACTTCTCCTGTGTTTCTTCATAAATCTGATCATTGCCTGGTGCCAGATCTGAAAGAAAGCAGATACTTGGTTGTCATCTAAACAGCTCAATCCAACGTAAAGTACCATACCAGCAAAAGAAGTGCTTCTTACCCAGTATTCCCATATCATATTTGCCCTCTTTCTTGTCCTTTTCGATCAAGTAGTCGAAATTGTCCGTAAAGTACTGGAAGAGGGAGTTTTGTTTGTGCACCTCTAGGCCCAGTATCCGGTTGAGGAACTTGCTGATATTGCAGTCTATAACAAAGAGGAGTCACATGATGTGTGGCGAGATATATATATATGCATGTGATTAGCATGTGAGGAAATACGCCAAGTGCCATGTGATATGTCTCTTGTGGAAACCTTACCTTTTTCAGTGTTGATGCCCAGGCGTGATTGACTGCATAGCATGCCTACATCCATCATACCGTGCTTCATGTCTAATATTAGAAGGCACTGGTGAGATTTAAGGTTCTACCTGATACACATCTTAATGTGAGTAAGAGTAATGTACAAAACACGTTTACCTTTGAAGAACATGGCGTCTCCACCAGGGTAGTCCTGTGGAGGGGGTACCTTGCTGTCGATCTGACCAAGGATGGCTTTGGTAGTCTTATCTAAAGCTTTGGCACCATACTGTGAGCAACAGACCATGGGTTAGTCAATGATTTATCATAGTATTTTTAGCAGTCACTGTTCTATGTCAGTTACTCACTTTATTTTCAAAGTTGTATTTGCTAAGGTCTCTAGACTCTGTGGCCCTCCTGTCACCATGAGTCAGAGCTCCCTGTGAAAAGCAAACACGTCGGTTAGAAATGTCAGGAATGATATAGTGAATTGAGGGCTTAAGTAAAAATAAAGTTTTAAGTACAATACAAATTAAGTACAAATACAAAGAGTAGGCATGTCAGGGACGCACCAAACTCTCCAGCCTCTTTGCCACGATGGATGCAAATCGCCGCTCGCCTGCCAGTTCGGAGATCAGGAAGATGTATTCCGGTGCCGTGACCTGATTAGAACGATGAGTACGACCTGAAGAACAGAAAGTGTTGTCAGCTAGTTGTTTGCGGTATAGTGACACTCTTTATGGGAAGAGAGCTTTGATAACAGAGGTTGTGGCTGGGTGATGCAGGTGGAATTAATGACGCTGTGTTTGGTTGTTGACAGTGTAACCACTTTTCAACAGCACTTGTGATCTAGCCTGGAGTTGGAGGACTGACCCACTTAGAGTAGACGAAATAACTAGCGCATGGCCACAAACTTAACAAGTGACATTAGGTAATGCTGCCTACTTACCAAACTGCTGGATGGCCCTGTCTGCACTCCAAGGGAGCTCCAGGGTAATGTGTACCCTCCGACGCTGATTCTTCACCCTTTTGTCGGCCTGAAGTGAGATCCCAGAACTGGCCGCTTCTGATATGATGGCTACCAACTGAAGGAAGTAAAGTCAGGTTTTACTGGAAAATCAGGAATTGGAAGCAGAATGGTTTGAGATTCCCTTTCTGAGATCTACCTTCTCTCCATTCATGAAGCGATCTTTCTCTTTGACGTTGATTTGGTCGATAGTGTGGCCCTGCTCAGCGCGGGATTCGTACCGGACGCTGCCGTCGGGTCGACGCACCACTCGGCCTTTGCGTCCCGTCATCTGGGCGCACAGACACGAAGAATGTTTAGCGCTGGGACACAACCTTGTTTTTAAGGTATAGCTATGTATGGGGATATAAATACTTAAATAATGACCTCGGACACTTGTTCTGGACCTCCAAATTTATCAATGAGCTCATCCAGTGTGTTAAGAGGTAGTTCTTTTCCCAGCTCGGCGATCTTGTTGAGAAGCCCTTGTTTCTTCTCCTCTAACCGTGCTAAGAAAGGATGAAAGCGAAGATCAATTGCTTTTGCTTCCTTCAAAGGTACCGTGAAAATGATCAGGAAGCGTGGAGATAATAAGACTTGCTTCATGAAATACACAGTCAATGTACCCATTTGGTAGCTGGTTTGATCGACGAAGATGACATCGTCGTTGTTGTCTTGGACAGAGTCTGGCGAGGAGTTGGAGTCGCTGTCCAGGACGTCAGACTCCGTGCTGCTGTCATCGCTGATGTTGATCACTCCCGCTACATCAGTGCCGTGCCGGGGTTGTTTTGGCTGCCGTCCCCGTGGCTTACCTGCGGAAGAACATTCAATCAAACCATGAAGCTAAAACCTAAGACCGCCAATGTATGGCGAGTGATACTAAAGCGCGACACAACTCACGTTTCCTCTTGTTCCCCGCTCCTTTTTCTCTCCTCTGCTTCTCGGACGGAAAGTGTTTGAGGACCAGAGACCGAAACACCCCTCTGAGGAAAACACACAAATATATGTCAAAAAAGTGTGTGTAATGGCCGATGGCCTCAGGAAGTGGTTGTTATCAGATGACACTGGGTTTCAGAGTGATGCATGGCCTGTGAGACACGGTAACACATATTGAGAAACCTTTCTATCATTGTGAAACTGCAAGAGCACTACTCTGGAAAGAAGTAGTCATAAGGTGTCCATATATTTCGGAAAGGTTTCAATGGTCCCTAAAATTCACTTACTCAGCAGCAGAGACGAATCTTTCTAAGTGCCCGTCGTTTTCGTCAAGGACTTCTCTGGTTCGAGCCTCACCTGTTGACTGTAGCCCTATCACGACACACTAGAGAGAGGAGCAACACAAAGAAATGTCAAATTCCTATCCCAACACAAATAATCATTAGAGAGAGTTCAGGGATACGGATCTGACTGACCTTCCCAGCTTCCAGCTCCTTTTTGGCCAGTTCCACAAGGCAGCGAACCTTGGCGGCGATGCAGAGGTATTTAAAAAAACGCTGGTGGGACGACCAAAACTGACCCCACAGGGACTTCCTGGAACTCATGCAGAGCTCGTCAGCAGCCTGCATGAACTCGGCTAAAGCTTCCGCCCACTGCAGATGAGATATCAGATTTGTGTGTCAGATATGGAGATACAAAGTAGGGCTGTCACGATACCAAAATATCTAGAAGTCGGTAACAATACCGCTAAAGGAACACAATGTTTGATACCAAGTCGACAGCATGGGGAAGAAAATAACAATTATACTTAAAAACGATCTCCTTTAACATTACAAAAGCACAACAATAGTGGCATTTGGCCTTCAAACACACACACAGATGAACGGGCGCACACACGCATGCACGCACGCACATGCACACACACACACACACACCTATACTCTGAATGCAAGCAGTACTGTAGTTTAAATTCACTGACATACTGGCATGCCTAAAATATATATTTTTAAAACCATTAAGATAAACAATACTTATTTAAACCAGTAATATTAGCCAATTATGTTAATAATCTGCGGATGGATTCACAACAAATGAACAAACTGTAAGCTGTCAGACAGTCAGTAACTAGTAACAATCTACTACTAGTAACAAACCCTAGTACACAAACGAATGACCCACTTACAGACCAATTTAGATACTTGTATTCCTGTACTTTATTTAAATTCGGTCATCATTTGGTCACCAAACCTATACAGCCTAGTAACTATTTTTCATATACTGAAAGTGAATGTTGAGACTGAAGGTGTTAAGCAACTTCATATAATCAGCAAACAGATACATTTTTAGTCTTACATTGGCTTCAGAAGACTACTTTTGACAGCTCTAGTCCCTGTTCTCTTCCATTCTATTTTTAAATAAAAATATAACAGAAGATTTTAATATAAGCCAAGAGGAGACTGGTTTTTCTTTACTGTAAGCAAAACTTGGTTCTCGTTCTTCCACTCTCTCGTGAGCACGAGGACGACAGTTAGCCGAAGCTTAAATATGGATATTTTTCTTACACAAACACATCACTTCAGAAGGACTTTATTAACACCCTTTATTATTTACTTTCAGTCATTTATCAGATTTGGACTCCAAAAATCTTGTGTCTTGAACAAGAAACAGACTCCACGTTTCTACCAGAACATGATTTTGACGACATGCGTACTGTCATTGATAGCGCGGGACTAGACAGGAGGTGACATGAGCGCAAACAAACAATGGCTAGAAAACAGCATGTTTTGCTCCCTTGTCATCAGAAAAGCCCCCCAAAAGAGAAAACCCGACAGTGGACACAAATCTGGATTGCATGAAGAGGACTGTCAAAATTTCTTTGAGGTAAAATAGTTTTTAACTGACTTTTTCCACTCTGTCACTGTGATCCCTTGAGAAAACACAAATGCGGGAGTACTGTAGCCATAGCTCCACAAACATTTCCTCTACTGTAAAATCACACCAAACAGAAGCAATAACGTTGTGTCTCTTTCGTTTTGGCATGTTTGAAAGCATGTACGAAGCACTTCTCTGTGTCAAAAGGTTAATCTAACTCTGATTGTGATCGTCTGAAAGAAGAAAGCCATGTACACCTGGGATGGCTTGATGGTGAGTAAATCATGGGGTAATTTTCATGTTTGAGTGTACTATCTCTTTAAAGTAAAAGTAAGAGGAATTCTCATAACTCACAAGTTTAGCAGCTTTGTTGTACACTAGTTTGAAATCTTCATCCAAGCTGATCTCTTCTATGCGGAACGAGACTCCTGAGAAGCTGAGCTGACGTGCGATGTACATCCCGCTGACCTTCATATCCATTGCGACGATCTCCATGGCCCCCACGCCCCTATCAATGAAGAGTTCATTCAGATTACAGATCCAAAAAGGACTGTTTTCAAACTGGCCAGCTAGCAAGTACATGCTCCTCAACAAACCTCTTCTCAATGGCGTGGAGGAAGTCGTCAAAGGTTCTGAAGGGCGTTCCCTCTCCCCAGATCCCCAGGCGGCTCATGTAGATCATGTTCTTTGGCTCCGAGGCACCTGTGGCACTGGCGTATACCACTCTGGCTGACGGCAACTTGTTCTGCAGATCCAGCACGGCCTTGCCCATCTTTGTGGATGTTGCGTTTTTGGCTTTGTGGCATTCGTCAAATATAATCTATGTCTAGGGTCAAGGGTAAAACCAACTTCACTGTTCACACACATATCACCGACATATTTCGCTGAGGACTGATCAAACAAAACCAAACCAAATTTTCCAGATTTGTATGTCATGTTTAGTTTTCTCATTTTTCAATTTCCAGAATTGTAATCAATTTGGATAAATAATAATATTGTTATTATATGTTGTTTTTGTGATAACACTGAATTTGTAATATTGCTTTAATTTTTGGAAACAACAAGTATTTTGCAAGATGTTTAAGGCAACACAAAGTTAGCAAACCCCTGCCAGCACAATCTGTTTATGCACATAGCAGGTGAAGGATACAACTCCATCAAAACCCGGCTCACACCAGTCTAAGATCTGCTTTAGGCGCGTTCGGTGTTGGCCGCCCGCCTGACTCTCCCCAATTAGTGCCGAGTAGGTCGCAAACAGGACCCCTTCTGAGGTAGCTGTGTCTCCGTACTTTATCTGCATGGAAAACAGTTACAGTTAGACCAGAAAAGCCATGGGGAAAGTCTGTGAGAATGTGCATCACTAGAAACGTGATCTCCGTTAACAGGGCTGCCGTATTGAGCCGCACAGTAATAGTGACCTTATTCAAGGCATGCACTTGTATATTGGGTGCACCGATGTCTTGGAGATCCCTCTCTGCGTCATATTTCAGGTCATTGGAGACGCTGAACCTGGAGGAGAGATGAGGAGGATGAGGCATCGGATCTAGAGTTCGTCTTTGTTGTGGTGTCAAGGGTGCGAGTTTTGTAAGGCTTGATGGATCTGGAGATCCCTTACCATAGTGCTTTCTTCCTTCCCTTTAGGTAGTTTTCTAGAATGATGCCAGCCACTGTGCGGCCTTTACCCACTCCAGCGCCGTCCCCTATGAGGAAGCCGGCCCGCTGGTTGTTCTGCAGAATCACTTCATGTTGCTGTAGAGTGTTATAAAGAAGTCGATATTAATGATCAGAAAGAATAAAATATTTGCAAACAATCAGTATGATACAGATTTTACTGTATCTTTATGATGGAACTGCAGATTATGAGAGAAATACCAATGCTCAATTGAATAAAAGTTTATGACTTTTAACATGCAATATTAAATTAAGTAAAAAAAAGTTTGTTTTAATTAAATGTTTTTTATTTATTTATTCCAAATAATAAAAAATTTTTTATTTCACGAAATTCATTATATGTAGCATTAATTAAAGTCTCAGGTGGAAGTTTATAGTAAATAATGTCATTTTAAAAGTTTTGACAGACATTTTATATTTGGAAAATACTGCCTTAATGGACTGAGAGGACTGTATATATATATATATATATATATATATATATATATATATATATAATAAAACTTTAAAATGAAAATAAATAATGAAGAAAAAAAAAATAATAATACAATAAGTAACACAAATGACACAAAACATAAAATGTAATAAATAGATGAATAAATGAAGATCTAAATTTTAAAATTATTTGTAAATAGTCTGAAAATAAAACAATTCATAAATAATATAATAAATAAATCAAATTACACAATACAAAAAAAATATTGCAGGACAAATGTGAACAATTGAAAATAGCTTCACAGACAAAATATATAAATAATACATAAAATAAAACAAATCAATCAATAAACAAATAACTTAAGTATGCAAGATCTAAACAAATGTAAAATTGTTTGTAAATAGCCTCTAATATATATATATATATATATATATATATATATATATATATATTTTTTTTTTTTTTTGTGTGTGAAAGAGTTCAGTCCATTATTTTCTTTTAAGGTTTTGTTGTGCATGTTGTTTAACTAAGTGGGACAAGAAAGGCAAAGCTGGTCGGGGGTACCTGGCAGGTGTAGATAATGGCCTCCAGCTGCAAGGCAGAGAGCTGTCCACTGTTTATGGTGGTCTCTGGGATGGACACGGTGTAGGTGATATCAGGAGGAGGTACGCTGGACAAAGTGTTGGTCTCCACCACTCGGTCTGGATGAGATATTCCTATCTTGGCTAAGATAGCAAAAGAGAATGCAAAAACAATATAAATCCTCCATTAGGACACAAAAAGCCATAAAATGCATTCCAAAAATCAATTCTTACATTTAGAGGGTCTGTAGTCTGCATAGGTGTCAACATGACCCAGCTCTTCTGCCTCCTCAACCTCGACTTCCTCTTCCTCTTCTGGCTGTGTTTGGGGTCTCTGTGTAAACACGTGATATGATTGAGAAGACAAACAGAAAGCGAAAGACTTTACATAGACACTGAAATCTCATTTACATGTTAAAGAAATAATAT
Organism: Carassius auratus; assembly: GCF_003368295.1. Classification (NCBI taxonomy): domain Eukaryota; kingdom Metazoa; phylum Chordata; class Actinopteri; order Cypriniformes; family Cyprinidae; genus Carassius; species Carassius auratus. The sequence goes on along the minus strand of NC_039264.1, from coordinate 9,097,300 downwards.
TTATATTTGTATACAAATATTTTTGAATGACATTTTTAGTATGCTTTTATTTAAATTATTTTATTTAAAAACATTTATTAATATATCATAAAAATGTATTAACTACAACTACTGCTACAGTTTTTCTAAAAATATTTATAATGTTCATTATTAAAAACATACAATTTGCTGATAACCTCCTATGGGTGGTGTATTAATGATAGCAGTGATGTCATCTAACGAGTTTAAACCTTGAAACCTGTTAGGATTCAACTGAAGAGGAAAAAGAGAAACAAAAGAGAGTGAAAGAAAAAGTTAAAGCCAACAGAAAGATCACATGCTTTACTATCAGAGTTGGAACAAAGGTTCAGTTCATGCGTGTGTCAAAAACAGGTTTGGTTTCTCGTACTACGGAAATAATATTCAGCATAGATGCCAAAAACGACTGAAAACCATTGATTAAGTTCAACATTAGCATTTGAAATAAGTGCGTGTCAGGAATTGGCCTCACCTCTTGGACTGATGCTGGTGTTTTGATGTCCCATATCGTAGGCACGTTGGGAGGCATGTCAGTATTAATTAAGTTATTAACGGTGTATTCGGTTAAGGAGTCGGTCGGAGGGGAGAAGATCGCCAGATCATCCAGACAACGGAGGTCCTGAGAGAAGAGAAAAGAAAAATAATTCACCAATCGGTATTTTACTTGCTGACCTGGTCCAAAGTACTGCAAAAGGTTACAGAGAGACCAAAGGCGTGGTCACGAAATTAGCGAAAATCACTAAATTGTTAACATTTGAAGATTTCGTTAAATACTTCATATTTAGCATTAATTAAAGTCTCAGAGGGAAGTTTATAGAACGTAAAGTTTATAGGACAACTGTGAAGGATAGTTAAAATGAAACAAATAATGAAACAAAACAATAAATGAATAATACAATAAATAAAACAAATAAAGCAAATAAAAAAATGAATAACAATTAATGCACGATCTACACAATTTTAAATCTTTGTAAATAGCCTCAAAATAAAACAATAAATAAAATGAATCAACAAATAAAAAAATACAATAAATAAATTAGCGAAAAAAATAAAATAAATTAAGGAATTTGAAAAAAAAAAAAGTCCATTGTTCGGGAAGAACAGATATATGAAGCAAAGTTCAAGCAGAAGCTGAAAACTCCGGATTCCTATTGGAATGAATGAATTTTGAATTTCGACACGCAACAGTAAATGTGAGCACACTTTAAGAATGAAACTTCTTAAGATACAATATCTGAATATGAAACACATGTTAATAGCAAACCAGAATGTGCTGGAAATTGCAGACAAATGATCCTGTTTAAACGGTGCAATTGATCCGGTTTCACCATTCTTCCCAGTGGGAAGTCGTGGCCTAATGGTTACAGATTCACACTCGTAATCCAAAGGTTGTGAGTTTGATTCTGGGGACGGCAGGAATTGTAGGTGGGGAAAGTGAATGTACAGCGCTCTCTCCATCCTCAATACCCTTGAGCAAGGCACCAAACCTCCCAACTGCTCCCCGGGTGCCACAGCATAAATGGCTGCCCACTTCTTTGGGTGTGTTCACTGCTGTGTGTGTGCACTTTGGATGGATGTATGGCTGATATCATGTCATAAAGAACTGTATGCATGAGAGTTCAGATTAGAGATGGCTGTGAAGCACACACACAGTGAATATAGCCTGAACCCGCAGTCTAATTAAGATGAAGTGTAGATAGTATGTCACACGCAACAACACAGCATTATCCTTTGGTTGTGAAGAACAATGCACTCAGAATCAGAGGCTTTTGTAGTTAAAGAGTGCATGTGTGCGCTAATGGAAAGTATGGGGAATCTGAAGGGGCTCGAGACGCTCTTTGCACAGCCAAGATTTTCCAAGAACCCTTCACTGTTCGAGGAAAACCAGTGAGCGGTAAACAACCAGGAACTGGAGGGTGGCCAGAGGCTGTGGTATTCAATCCATTTCATTAATAGGAACCATTTTTCGGTGTGAATCAGATTAGGGCTGACCTCAAAATAAGCTGCTTACAGTCTAAAATATGGCTTGTACTGATATAATCATATCACAGTGCTTTAGATTCTTGTGTTCTTTGTGCATGGATGCGCACAGAGGTCGTTTCAGAGCTGAATCAGAGCTGCTGCGAAACATGACTTTGTTGCAATAATGAAGGTGTGTATATGTTTATGATGCTAGATGGATCACAGCGGTATCGTGAGAACCTCGGAGCTTGACTGCGTGCTTTTTCATAAAGATGAAAGGTTTAAAAACAAATGCATGCTAGTTTTGTTAGAAGCCACAAATTCAAAGGTTTCGTACTTCCTCTATACTTGAATATGGAGATTATAAATATAGATTAAAAGCAGCGACATGAAACTGAGAGTGGAAAACTCATGCATCATTTCTTTTTTTTATCTAATCCATATAATTTTTATTTTTTTTACATTTTCCATTATTAAAAAACCGTAACACTGTTTTATATGTGCATATATATATATATATATATATATATATATATATATATATATTAAAGATGTTTATTAGATTTTATATAAAATAATAAATGTGTGTTTGTGTGTGTATACATATATACACCTTTATATAAACAAATGGCATATATACATATACATATATATATATATATATATATATATAAGGGATGTGCGCAATGACTAAATTGAATGACGTTTAAATGGAAGTTTTGTATCCAACGAATCGGCTAATCTAAAAGCGAGAAATCCCCAAAAGAAAAAAAAAATACTTTGTGCGTGCATGCATGTATACAATAGCCTAAATTTGAAATATTATTCTATGAATCAAACTGTCAAATCCCTCAATTAATTCCACTAAAATTAATTCACAATTATGCCATAGTCTACACTTGTCTCAAGTTATATTAATTTGATTTTATGCTGTAAAAAAAAAAAAAAAAGGAAAAAAGGAGAGCACAGACTCAATGTCAGCCAATGCTTATTTATTAAAATTAGCTGGGGAAATGCAGAACAATGGAAAATCAATTAATAGCCGGACAGAATTCTTCATCTTCATATAACATTAGCCAACATATTAAAACACAAGCCAAAAATAATAGGAAATTTGATCAAAGAATAGCATTAAAACAGTTTTTAAAAACATACTTCATCATGTGCTCTGTGGGAACTGAAGTCGCAGGCACGCAGAGATAATGAAAAGCAAGTCAACAGAATTTCGTAAAAGCGCCTTGACATCGCATTGGCACTACCACTGAATTAGGTATATGTTAGAGGAATAGACGGCATGGACGGGATCGCAGTGAATAACATGACTGACATTAGCTGGATTTGGCTAGTCTCTAAGCTAACGCCTACATGCCTTTATTGAACATGATTACGCATTGCTCCAGTAGTTATTTTAAGCCAATTTGACATTACAGTTTACACAAAACTTTTCCATTTCTTTCTTATTCAAAATAATGCCAAACCTTGGTCATCTTTCATGTGGTCATGAAAGCTCGCCACAACTGACCTGAATATTATATATAAATATTATATATAAACATATATGTAACAATTAATTACACATAATTACATGCAAGTAACTCTAAATCAAACCCTAATCCTAACCCAACCAAATAGTAAGTATACATACATGTATATATATGTGTGTGTGTGTGTGTGTGTGTGTGTGTGTATGTGTGTATATATATATACATATATATATATATATATATATATATATATACACACACACACACACACACACACAAACACACACACACATACTATTTGGTTAGGGTTAGGATTACTTGCATGTAATTATTTAATCATTAATAAATAATTGTTATTATAATAGTAAGTACATATAAAGTGTGACAAGCACACCTTAAAATAAAGAGTGACCTAAAAATCTTTAATTTAATGTCCATGAATATTTAATATATTTAAACACACACACACAAACTTTGTATGAAATATAGTTGTACATAAAAATTGTAATACATTTAAAAGATAAATAATTAAAATTATATACTAATCATACATAAATACCCTCGAAAATTTTAGATTTCCAACTGTTTCCAACTTTCTAAAATTGAAATGAAATTTATTGGAGCAGTGTTTATTAAAAGTCTAGGCCTACATCACACTATAATAAGTCGAGTGTTTAAGCAACAGTCTGTTCCTGTCTCCAGGCAGTGGTTAAGTTGTCTTTCCGCATTCAAATGATGTTGCTCACTGATTTCATTGTGCTGGGAAGGATGTGCTTGTGGAACACAGAATGACTTGACAACGGACAAAAACACATTTTTATGCCCATATATAGAATGGCAACATTTCAGGAGGGACCTGATATAGAGCGTCTCGGCACTTGATTCACTCCCCCTGAAAAACCAAGAAGCGCTCGATTCAGGAGTGAAGATGCTGCCAAAACCCATCAGCCGGGTGGATTCTGAAAGGTCACAACCTGCCCATTTACTCTGATCAAACGACTGCGGTCGTGATTTGCTGTCAGAATCGTGTTGTAACATATTTTATGCTTACTTTGATCTTTTGAGGACACATTTGCAAAGCACTGCCAAATGGAACAAAGAAATCCCAGAAGTCAACTTGATTTCAATAAGAACAAAAAAAAAACTAAAACTACAGTTCTCTAAGGGGAATGACTTTTGATATTGTTTAGCAAATGACAACGGCATAATTTGACTTTGTACATTCTCAGGCAAACCACAAGGAACAAGGCAAGACTTCCTGGAAGGCCAGACCGCCTCCTCTCTCTCCACTCCTTTTCTCCGCTGCTGAGCCAGCAAACAGGGATTCCCCTGCTTCAGGATGACAGAGTGCCATCGGATTGATGAATGTTATTAATATTTCACTTTTCCTGAAATGTGTTTGCTTAAAATGGAATTTCCGTTTGTTAACAAATAAAAGATTTTGAGAAATAACTTATAAATGAGAAACATTTAAGCAGATTTATTTTCCCTTTTAACAGATTTTTGATAAAGGTGAATATAAATATACATAAAAGGAATTCATTCTGCCAACTACCAAGCGACCTTACATAAACACGTTGACCTCAACCGAATGAGACCATCTTTTGTTCCAGACGAGACGTGGATATTTGCCAGACTAAATTGAGCCAATTTACATGATCACAAGGTAAAATGCCTGCAAATAAACACAGTGAAAGTTTAAACCTCAAGGTTTGAGGCTCATTTTCTCATGGTCTCATTGAAATCCTTAATTGTTCTAAGGTTTCTTAGATCTTTCATTGTACTTCTGTAAGTCTGCAACAACTAATTGACAAATTTTGTCATGGTTGAAGTCGAGTCTGCACTATGCACAGAAAGCCTTCACCAGTGACACCATGTAAGATAAAATTTCCATGAAGAAAAACGTTTACTCATATCCTCATAATGCAACCATTTGCATTATGCAAAACAGTGCGATAGTAGCAAGTGACATATTAAATGCTGCTTTTGTTCTTATTCTTTTCAAAACAATATCATTTCTTATTACTTGAAACCAGTTTTGGGAAGTTTACTTTGGAAATATAATAGGTTACAGATTACAACTTACCCTAATTAACTATTTCAATTACTTTATTAATGTAACTGATTACATTTGATTACTTTTTGAATACCTTTCTAAATTTCTAATGATTTTTTTTCTAATGAACTGTTAACCATTTTCAGACATGTAAACCAGGCAGCGTTAATCTTACAGTAGTACTCAACACTGATTACTTTAGAATCTTTCATCACTTGAGTTAAGATTATAAGAATTACATTTTAAACTGCAACCGCCACAAAATGAGACATCAGCATGGTTTTCTTTTTTTTTCTTTTTTTGATCATACTGAGGTTAAATACAGATAGGTTTTGGGTGAATAAAGGCCCCCTGTAGCAAATCCATGCGTTTTTGTGAGATAAATATCTATATTTCCAATGGAGTAAACACTTTTTTTTTTTCAAACATCTTCTGATTGTGGGACGCGGAAGGCGTGCAGGCAAAAGATGGAAGACGTATGAATTGCGCGCACCTCTGGGAAATGTAGGAGCAAAGGAAACAAAGTTTCCTTACTTTAGCAAAGAAAAACCAGTGTCCTCTTGGCTTATTTCGAAATCCTCAGATGTTTTTCTTTATAAATCCGACATTTTGTGCTTCTAATTCGTGACCAGCATTTTGTTTTGTTCTCTCTCTCCATACTCGTCACTAACCACGCAGTGCTGATATACTTTGACATTCATCTGCATTTCTTTCTGATTCCCAACAGTCAACAGAAGTGAGAAAAAAAGTGTTTATTACGTTTGAAATTTGGATATTAATCTTACAAAACGCATGGATTTGCTACAGGGGACACTTTATTTCACTTCTTCTGAACTGTTGACAACAAACACCAACTTAACCCATTGAAGAGCTTGGAAGAGCAAGAACTATTTTTACTATAACTCCAATTGGATTATTCTGAAAGAAGAAAGTCACATAAAGAGGGATGGATTTAAATTCTCGGGTGAACTAACCCTTTAACTTTAAATAATTTTGCTCCTTTTAACCTTTGTAGTCACTTTATATCGCAATTTTCATACTTTAAATCAGTTGGAGATAATTGGGCAAGATGAAGAATTTCTATAGAAATAACTCTCAGGTTAAGCTTCAAAATAGTTGTGAATTGCAACATTATGTTTATATAAGTATTTTAAAACTGTCATATTGTTACTTCTTGAGCAATGTGTCTAATACAGTCACTTCTGCATTTACAAGAATGCAATGTAGTCCTAAAGAAGACACATAAATGGAGGAAAATCTCACCACAGTTTCATCAGGGTGACCTGAACTCCATAACCTGAGAGACAAATCCTGCAAGGCACTTTCCAGCCTTGTGATTGGACAATTTCAGTTTTGTTTGGTTTTTGGATGCGGTGCTGTCTTAAATCAAGGCTTCTTTGAAGACTACTGAGGTGTTTGGGTTGGGGTGAACTGGGCAAAGATGGTAGTTTCCTAAAGCCTTTTTTTTTTTTTCATTCGGCGGGCAACACCATGCATTGTCAGCATAAATTTTCAACGACCAAAAGCTGGAAGTGACAAGAAAATGACAAAATATATCCTCTGTGCCAGTGATTTACTGTAGAAGAGTTTTGTTAATCATTGCCGGGGGAAATATAGACCGACTCGGTAGAGATGAGGTGGCAGCACTCGTCTGTGGGGACCACCAGAAATGCATCATTTACTGTAAGCCTGCACAAATGTTTCCTGTATGAAATATAAGGAAAAAAGATGCACCTGCAAGACAAGCTGGTGGCCGCACTCTGAAAATAAACCACACACAAACATCTCTTGACACTCCCGTACTGAAATAAAGCCTCATTATTATGACAATGTGTCAAGTTACACCACAGCATGACACTTATTGAACCTTTCCAACCAGCACTGACGGGAAAACTGCAGACAAGCCTGAAGCGTCACTGCCAGATTATCACAGCAAGCTTCCTGATGTGTTTTATGTCTTGTTTATTTTGTTTAGGGAGGAGCAAGATAAGGATTAAGGGCAGGGATTATTAAAAAGATGGCAAAGGAGAGGAGAAAAAAAATAAAGAAAATAAAAAGAGATAAAGATATAAGCTAATGGCTACAAGAAAGAAAAAAGGCAAATAGAAAAAAGGTCCAAACAAATGAAATAAAAACTACAAACAATGGCAAGCTTAGAGAAAAAAGGCAAACAACTGAAAGAAAGATGGCAAACAAGTATATGAAATGAAGCAGAAAATGGAAAGAAATAAAGGCAAGTGGAAAGAATAAATAAGGCAATTGGCCTAAAGAAAGAAAGTATGTCACAGAAAGAAAAAGAACGGAGGAATTGACAAATTAAAGAATATATGAACTACGAGAAAGTGGATAAAGATTAGACAATCAACCAAAACAATGGAAAAATAAACGAAAAGATCAAACAAACAATGGAAAGACAGAAAGGAAGAAAGACAGATAATTGGACAAAGGACAAACAAAAGAACATGCATAAAAAACTGATGAGTGAAAAATGACGAACAATGGCTAACCTAAAGAAAGAGAGAACAGACATTTTAATAAAGAATGGACAAACGAAACAGGCAGATTAAAGGAATGGACAAAAAACAGACAAATTAAAGAATGGACAAACGAAACATCAAATGAATGGACAAAAAAAACCTGACAAATTAAAGAAAGGACAAATGTAACAAATTAAATGAATGGACATAAAACAGACAAATGATAGAATGGATGAACAATGGCTACCCTAAAGAGAGAAGAGACAAGTGAAAAAGAGTGGACAAGCGATAGAACAGACAAATGAAGGAGTGGACAAACGAGGCAAGCATAAGAACAGACAAACAATGGCAAACCTAAAGAGAGAGAGAACAGACCAATAAAAAAGGATGGACAAACGAAACGGACAAATAAAAAAATAGACAAATGAAAAACGGCTGAACAATGGCTATCCTAAAGAGAGAAGAGACAAATGAAAAATGAAGGGATGAATAAAACACAAGTGACACATCAGACAAATAAAAGAACGGTAGAATAATGAGGAGAGAACTGACCAATTAAAAAAGAATGGAGAAAGGAAATAATGCACAAGAGAAAGAGCAGACAGAGTGGACAAACAAGGCAAACAAAAGACTGGCAAACCTTAAGAGAAAGAGAATAGACAAGGTAAAAGAGATGGCCAAACAAAACAGACAAACGAAAGAACACAAGTAAAAGAACAGACAACTAAAAGAAACACTAACATAAAAGTGAAGAAAAAAGACAAAGTTCAAGGAGGAGATCTGAACACAAGGAAGATGTGGTGCATGTCATGCAGCGCTGCAGGTCGTGGGTTTGGGAAGCAAAGACTCATTGTGCCTTAATAGCACTTTACATCACACTGTTCCCGTAAATCATGAGCGTCGCCCTGCCTTAGGCCCAAAATAGAGACCCAAACCCCTATAACGCAAAAATCCTGATGAGCGGAATAAAGGGAAGTACCATCCAGTACAAACTCATGCAACACAGGACATTCTCATCTAAAATACTTTCCACAACTAGAAGAAATTTGTGTGTGTGCTACAAAAAAAAATGAAGTTCATCCATTTCCTGAGACTGATGCAATCATTGGTGCTTTTTAACAGCAAGGAGATTTCAAATTGCAAACTCTAATACAGAATTTATCTAATTCAAAAGGAGCAATAATTGTGCCAAACTGCCAAATCCAAGAACCACCCGTGTCCACCTCTCAGCTTTCACGTTTATCAAAATTATTCTTACAAGTCAGCTTTTGCAATCAGAATGATGGTTGTAAATGCAAAATATCAATGTAGAACTTGGCACATATAAATAAAAAAATAAAATAAATAATAATATTAATAATATTAATAAAATGCTAAAATAATACATTTTAAGTTAAAATAATAATAATAATGAAATTACACTGTAAAATGTGATTAATTTATTTTATATTTAAATATATTATTTATATTTACTATTTTATATTATACAGTATCAGATTATTTTAAAATAATATAAATTATAATGTAAATTAAATGTAAAGTACATATAAATACAATATTTTATATTTAAATATATGATCTATACTACATTGTGTTATAAATTATTTAAATATTTATATATATATATATATATATATATATTTAAATATCATATATACATTTATATAATTACACAATTAATAAAAATAAATATTTTCTTTAATTTAATAAAAAGTACAAAATAAAATGTTTTTTTTTATTGAGAATAAAATATGCATATATGTATATATATATATATATATATATATATATATATATATATATATATATATATATATATATATATATACTTATACAAATATTATTTGGGTAAATGAAATAAAATAATAATTTTAATTATATATATATATATATATATATATATATATATATATAAAATTATAAATAAATAAATATATATATATATATATATATATATATATATATATATATATATATATATATATATATATATATATTCTCTGTATATAATAACTATATAATTACTATATATTTACTTATAGTCACTCTGACAACATGACTGCAAACAAACACTGGCATTAAAAACCAATCATTAAAAAATGCCACAAAACTAAAAACTGACAGTTGTGCGACAGATCGCAGATCTTCAGAAGCTACAAGAAGAGTGATAAGGAAATCATTTTATCTTATCTCTTCAAGGAAATAATCTGAGGGAAACAAAGTAGAGCACCAGACAAGAAGCTTCTTCCCTTGGGCAAGCAAACCTGAATCTCTCACCCGACAACAACATATTTTCAACCTCCTAAAAAGCTAAAAAAGAAAGGATTACATTAAAGAGATTTACGAGCCCTACCTTGGGCGGAGGACGTCCCAGCTGTGCATAAAACTTAGTCCAAAACTGCATGAGTGACATGGGTCCAAGTCACTATCATTCACCTCCTGAAGACAACAGAGTCTTTCCATGTGCAAGCTCACAGCAGCTGCAACAACATTCCCGGAGCAAAAGAAAGAGGGCTCTCCCGCCAGCACAACAGGTATGTGAGAGACCCAGTGCCCTTCCTAGTCAACGAGGACTGACAGGTATGTGCATGGAGGTTCTCTCATATTGATTGTGGTTTAGTTCCTCAATGCTAAAGGTGGTTGAGAGGGGAGGGGAGCTGAGCGAGGGGGAGGGGAGGGGAGGAGCTTTCAGGAAATGATGCTTTTGTTGGTAAGTGACTAGAGTTACTGGCAGTCAGGCCCTCTTTACAGTACGTGGTGTAACTCAACCGCATTCGTAGTGTAAACAGTGCAGCGCTACGGTTCTCCAGAGCGCTGTGGCCACTGCACTGGATCGGTTTAATGCTGACAGGTCATTATTTAATGATTATTACGTTTAGTGGCTCCCAGCTGAGCACATTTCTTTCGGTCTGGGGCTCTAGCCTTTGGTGTTCATCACTTATGAATGGAAAACAATCAGGCCGAGTCACTTCACATCAAAGCGGATGAGTTAAGCGGGCGTTTTCAGCGCTTGCTAGATGCTGAGTTCATTCGGATGCAATTGGCCACTTTCCCAAAACGGATCAGACTGGCATAACACCTGCCTTGGCTTCTTACCGAAAGAAACCAACATCAGGCCATCCGAGTGGATCTAATCAGTTAGTGGCTAGTAATCGAGATCGATGTCTTGGAGGCACATCGTGGCTGCAAGTAGCCGGTGACTGCTGGTCCCGGCGACCGAACGGCGCCTTGACGTGCGCAGATATCAGTAAACATGAGTCACTGATTATTGGCCTAAAGTATGGATAATATTCTTCCACTGAGGGGGTGGTGAAGAAAGATGAAAAAGATGTGCCGTTAATTTGCTCCGCAGAAAAGATGCAGATTTTAGTGTCGTGAACTAACAATGCAGAAGTATCACATGTGTAATCTGCATTTTAATGCGCACACAATTACTCTTGTGTTGCTGTCATTTTGTAGTGAGAATGATCTTCCTAAAAGCATAAATGAATGCAAAACTCTAGAAACACAACTAGAAACATACAAAGAGAAATATCATGTTACAAAATAAAATGAATATATTAAAAAAAAAAAAAAAAAAAATCTAAAATAAAAACATAACAGATAGAAAATATAAAAACAACACATACAATAAAATACATAAAATATAAATTACACTGGAAAATTTGTTACTGGAAAAAATATGTGTGTTTATATAAATTTTATATATATATATATATATATATATATATATAAATATATATATATATATATATATATATATATATATAATATAAAATATATTTATAAAATATATTTAGTTTTTTGTATAATGTCACGGAATTATACTTAATATATATATATATATATATATATATATATATATATATATATATATATATACATTAATTAAGTATAATTACGTGGAATTATACAAAAAACTAAATATATTTATACTCATTAATCTTATTATTTAAAGTAATATAAATTTAATGAAACAAATATTTTAATGAAATAATAAATGAAAAACTATCTAAAATATAAAAAATAAATAAAATAAAAATGCATTATAAAATGTATGTTATTGAGAAAAATATTTTAAGATGTATTATTTTGTATTTTATAAATAAATTCTATACATAAAAGGTGAATTATACAATGTATATAATTGAGAACAAAAATATTTAGATTCACTATACATTTTTATTATTGATTTTTAGAGTATTTTAAATTAAATTAAATATTTTAAATTAAATAAAACAAAAACAATAAAAAAATGCAATAAAAAACAAAAAAAGTATGCTATTGAAGAAAATACATATTGTATTTTTATACACACACACACACACACACACATATAATAGATTTATATTTTATTGATTTTTATTATATATTGTCTATGTATATAATTTATGATATTATTTAAAATGTGTGTTTGTGTATTCATACACAATACATCTAAAATATACATAAAAATTGTGATAGGATGTTTAAACCATACAATAAATGGCAAACAGCAAGACAACATCTTGAAGACACATCTGAACACAGACATCTTCCTTGTAAGATGTGTAGGAAAAATGCCTTCCAGTTAAGTGAAAATAGTGTAGGTTAAACTAGCGACTACGTTTCCTCTGAAATCCACTTACGGCAACCTCCCGCCCAAAGCCGTCTGATCATCTAAATCAATCTCTGCAGAGCAGAAGTAGTTCAAGAAAAAAAACAAACAAAAAGCTTGCCAAAGACCCTCCCAGAGCCACGGATGACGATGCATGCACTACTAAACGTGCCTGTGACAGGAGTACGCAAATGCACGTAGGTTTGTAAGCTTTGTGGTCGGCCTGCGGTTTCTCATTCTCTTGTGTTGTAGAGTTCAGCATGTCTTTTCCTTTAGTTTGAGAAGCATCTTACATGCTCATCAAAGCTAAGAAACACCTCCTCCCTGTAGCCAATCAGAAGCAAGAGAGAGAAAACAACTAACAGAAATAATCATCACCCTATGCGCTTGTAATGTTCCTGCATTTATACGCATATTTCTTGTTATTTGTAAGAGCTGGTGCATGCATGAGCGAGAACACAATCATTTCCAGTGAAGCTCTTGGCTGGGTTCAGTGAAGCTCTGTGCCTTTGCAGCTGCAAACTTATCAACAACCTCAGGCCAGGTGCATGTCTTCAGTATATGTGACAGGTGAAAGTTAGCATGTGTGCATGCAAGATCATCAGAAAGAACAAAGAACTGAAGCAAGATAGCTGCGATCATTCACACCTCCTACCTGTGGTTTCATACTGAGCCAAAAGCCTAAATTAATGCTAACAAACTTCAAATACTTAGAAATGGTCCAAGCTTTCATGTAGCCTAAAACTTTTTAGATTTCAAGATATCCACCAAAAAACAAAAAACAACACCCACTCTCTGTCTATATACAGTATTTTGATATTTATAATTGAATAAATATGAATAGAAAAAATATATATTTTATTTTTGTTTAATAATATAGGTTTATAATCTTTAATTGTTATTGTTTTTATTATTTCCTTTTATTTTTATTTGTGTTAATTAGTATAATAAACAGTCTATAGAATAAATGGCAATAAATTATAGAATTCTATGACATTATAATTGTATAATTATTTTTTATTGATATATCATCATGTATAAATGTATAAACAAACAAATATGTAAAAATACAAAAGAAATTATATTTTTATAATGAAATTATATTTTTATAATGAAATAAAATTACTATTATTACTATTATTATATATGATTACATATTATTATTACTTATTATATATTGTACGCATAATAAATGCTAACACTGTTTTTCTGTCTCTCTCTCTCATACATACACATATTTTATATATTATACATTTTATATTAAAATATATATTTGTTATTTGTTATATGTACAATAACTTATATAGACATCATATTTCTTTTTTTATTCATCATTATATGTAAACAAATATATAATATTACTATTATATACGATTGCATATATATACACATAAAAAAAACGATAACAATGTTTTAATTTATTTGTTATCTCTCTCTCTCTCTCACACACACATACCTATAAATATTAATACAACATTACTATTATTATTTAAAATGGAAAAAAGAGAGATCTGATATGTAAAATAAATTAGATAATGTGCACAATAAAATAATGTTTTCTTTTGTTTGTTTTTTAATGCATCATTATCATACACAAAAGAATATTTAAATCATATTCCTCAGGTTTTATCATATAAAATTAAAATACATGAATCATAATACTACTAAATACTATTAATATTATTATTATTATTATTATTTTTAAGTAGTTGTAAAACCGAGTGTCCCGTCAGTAAACAGAGTATCTTCAGCAGAGCATCAAGCTGTGGGTTTGGAGGCCTGAAGATTTGCGGCCTGTCGTTATTTTGATTGCACCCTCGTACATCCTGTAAACAACAGCTCGTGTCTAAACAAAAAGAGGAAATCCTGAGAGAGCTTCACATGATGAGGAACGACATCCTGAACAAGCGCACAGCTCTGAATGTTTAATGTCAGACTGACAGAAAGAGACACACAGAAAGGCTGCTGGGATATTGGGCTGGACTGATGTGTCAGTGTCTTCCCTACAGCAGCTGTGTGCCATGACTGTGATCTTCTGAAGGAAAGCATGGCATTAACCACAACACATGCATCTTTCTTGAGTCTGAATCACTCAGACATGACACTAGCAAGAGCAGATGGAAGAATTCATTTCATGCTTTTTATTTGACCAGATCATCTCTATTTAAACATGATTAGCTATTACATTTGGAATATGTTTTTCCCAGACTGTTCCCAGAAATTATTTTAACAATTTATCTGCATCTTCAAAAAGTGCCATTTTAAATAAAGCCTTAAATGCTTCCTGTATAAGGACACTGAGAAGCTCATAAAACCCATTTATAAGATAATGAATATGAATATATATATATATAAAGTGCACAATATATCACAAATAATAATAATAATAATATTATTATACACTTTTATCATTTTTAATTTATGTAATATTTAAATAAAAATTGCAATGTAATATTAAACAAATACATATAAGAAATATGATTTAATATAAAATTGTCAAGTAACCTTTCAAGTGATGAACATATAAATGATTAAAAAAGTCAAAATTAAAAATAAAAATATTAAATATAAATATTAAATTAATTATATTTGTCAGGTTTTCTCTAATATCGATGAAATATTTTGAATTATGGAAATAAGTAGAAAAATACTGAATATGAATAGTTGTATATTAATAATAGAATATTTAAATATTACATAAAAGTTACATATTAAATTAGAAAAATTTATTAATTTGTCAACTTTTTTTTATCTAATATTGCAGAAATTGCATATATAATAACTATTATTGAATAGTATAAAAGTGTAAAATTTGTTTGTAATTAAATAATTTAGTAACATTCGTCAGGTTTTATTTAATACTGTCAGTTTTCTGTTATTAAATGTATTACACCTTATATAATGTTTCAATAATATTTGTATAATATACACATAATATTTATACACACACACACACACACACACACACAAACACACACACACACATATATATATTAATGTTTATGAATATAATTAGCAAAAATATTTATACAAATTTATATTTTAAATATATATATATATATATATTTTTTTTTGTATAATATTCAATAAATATTATGAATACTGAAAATAAAGGCAGAAAAAAATATATATTTTTGTTTTATCATCCAGTCTGAACTCTTCACCTAATTGTTTTTCTCTTTCATAAGCTTCCCATCAACCCACACTCTTTAACAGGTGACATTATGCCTTAATGCAGCTTTATTTTTGTCTTTTCCCCCATTCAGCCCATTGAGACAGAAAGAGGTGTTCTGTATTCAGCCGCTGAGGTAATTTTCCTGTTACAAACACTCAAGTAAACTTAGCTACGGCGAGACGGCAACCCGAAACCAGCGCTGGAGGGATTTTGTTACAGCAATTAAAGCGAAGCCAGAAAATGTGTCGCTGGTGTCTGACTCCTGCACAGTGAACATGCAGAGGTCAGAAGGGTGCATCCACATTTAAAGGCCATTATGTGGTACTTACAGGTGCGGGATGCAGGTCTAAACGTGACGGGAAGAAGGTGTGTGTGACAACAGTGAAATTAATCACATCAGTCAGCCTCTTTACCGGCTGTCCTGTTTGGGAGGCACCTCTTCTCATAAAAATCATTTGTTGTGTAGAAATGAAAGTGGAAGCGTGGCAGAGTCGGACAACGGCAGATGGGGCAAATGTTCAGAAAACCCGTTTTATAATTAGAACATTTTTTACATAAAGTCTTTGAGGTTAAGGGTTCTCATTTTTACAATCCTGCAAGTCTTCTTTAGTGGTGATAGAGCCTTTATTTTTCATGTATTTTTTGTATTTATTACAATATGTTAAGTTGCAATTTATTATTTTTACATTTTTAATATCCCAGGAACACTTTTAAATGTCCCTGTCTGCCTTACAGATTTAAAATATATTTTAAAAAGGTTTTCTTTTTTAACTATATGTAAAGGCAGGTGGGGAAGATTAAAAGAGGAACTGGGAAAAAATTTAAATAAGGCCTCTGCCTCTGAAAAAACATAAATTGAAGTACAATTAATTTTTTTAGGATTTACAGTACACATAAATTAATAGAAAAGGAGGAAGATGTTTCTTTTCCGCTGCCAGATGAGCAAGACTCAGGGTGATTAATCAGATTTAACAATTTTAAGTAACGATTTTATGATTTTGTCTTCTTTTCTTCTTCTTTTGTTTTAAGTAGCATTTCTATTTATAATTTTATAATATTATTTAAATCCATGCACATCCATAAAAACATTTAAAAGCATTTAATGAATTTTCTATTTAGTTTAAATAAACACACTTTTAAAAAAAAGTCCAATATATGCATGACATTTCACAAGTCAATAACTAATAATTTCACGATTTTAATTAACAATATCATGACTATATGATAAATAAATATTTAGTAGATTTATAGATTTTTATTTAGCATTTGTATAAAATTGAATTAAAAATATGCACATTTATATACAATCTTTTTTTTTTTTTTTTGTTTAATCAATTTTTATTTTAAAGGTGGTGTATGTAGGATTGACACCGAGTGGTTGAACTAGGTATTGCAGTGGGTTTTTCACAAACCAAAACAGAGACCAACATTCCAGCTTGGAACACACATTTGGAAAACAAGTATGTTAACTTAGCATGTTTCTTAAGTATCTTAAGCAAACATATTATGGTATTTTTATGCTTTAGTAAAGTCAAAAACTTACAAACAGCACCTTTAAGCTCAAGGAAACCCACTCTTTAAATATGTTTTAATAAGTCCCATAAATACATGACATTTGAGTCTGTGAAATCATGTGAAATAATCATACTCTTAATGCTAAAAGTAATCATGATTTCGATTTTTGCCATAATCGAGCAGCCCTTCTAACAAGACATGATCAAAACCCATCCACTGCTTCACAAAACCTTAAAAAGGTTATTTAGCACTAAACTGGTCTTTTGCCACTCTAATCTGATGCGATCTACAGACTTAAAACTTTCTAAAAAACTATGCACTAATCAATAGCAAGTCTGTGAGATGACAAACGCAGTCATTATAACATGCAGACGTATTTTCTTTAGCCGTAAACACAACCTAAAGAGGATGAAAGCAGCTGGGTCTTACCAGAGGAAGGTCTTCATTCTGAGTGAGATTCAGACTCGGCAAGTCAAAGTCGCTGAGGCCGTTGGGAAACAAATCCGTGTGCATGTCCGACGGGCCGCTGAGAAGCTGCTGCCTGAGAACCGAGACAGAAGAAGTCCAGAGTTTCATGATGGATCACGAGTAGAGTAAACAGACGCGCAAAAAAAGGAAGCAAGGAAATTCACAGTTTTGTGTCGGAAAAACAAAAAGTCACATGACCGATAGAGTCAGGGTGGGACGTAAAAAAGAAAAAGAAACCCTGAAAAGTAAGCAAATAATGACTAAATGTTCATATTTACCGTTTAAATTTAATTGTAGATGTGTACAACTACACAGACTGTGACTATACAGATGCCTCTCGTCATGTGACACTCATTCATTGAGAGCCTGTCATGTGACGTTCACTTTCGGTTCTCTTTCTTTCATTTAACTTAACGTTGTGGGAAATCACCGCAGCACATTTCAGGAAGCTTCACACCGAGGTGGATATTTTTGTCGTGAAGCTAGTTTGGAGGATACAGTTGAACTGCTTTGAGAGCAAAGTATTCTGCCATTGAAGAGGAATGATGAATTCTATAGAGTCTGTATAGGATGAGCGCTGACAAAGCACATGATACATAAATCCATTTACAGAGGGAAAGATGAAAAGTCTGGGACCACTTCCAGCATTTGGAATTCAAAATAAGGTTTTAGGATTTAAGAGACTATATAAATAAAATATAAAAGAATATAGAATTAAACTGTAAAACAATGAGGCATTAGGATGTAAAAAAAAAAAAAAAAAAAAACGTAATAATGAGGTTTCATTTCCAATCATTTTATAAAATAGAACAACAATGGTATACATTTCTGTATAATATGCTTATAAAGAACTGTTCAAACGTTTCAGTGTCTGTTTAGATTTTTTTGTTAACAAATTTAATCTTTTATTAAACTGATGCATTAAATTAATCAGAAGGCACGGTAAAGACATTTATAAAGTTAATAAATATTTCTATATCAAAATAAACGCTGTTCTGTTTATCAGTTAGTGTTAGTTATATATATACACACACTTAAGTAAAATTAACAATTTATTTAAATATATATTTTAAATATTTTTTACTATTTTAAGTAATTATTTAGATTTGTTAATATTACAATTAACAGTAACAATATATAATAATAGTAATAATATTAATACAACATAATTAATATATTTAATAATAGTAGTAACAATAATAATCATAATAATTGTACAGTTTTAATAATTTTTATTTTCTATCATTATTAATTATAACTGTTATATACACAACTAATTTAATTATTATTATTATTATTATAATTCATAATTATCATAATTTTTTTAACTTTTGAACAGTACAGTATGTACCATTGCTAAACCACGAAAATATGGTAAAAAAAAAAAAAAAAGTAGTAAAATATTAATATACTTTTACATATTTTTTTTGGATGAACAGACGTCAAAGGAATGTGTATAGAAAATCTGAAATGAATGAAATGGATATAGATATATATCAGAAGAAGGAGATTTCCATATAACCACTGAGTCTGAGGATATTGAAATATGGACTAATATATATATATATATATATATATATATATATATATATATATATATATATATATATATATATATATAATTAATTTCCACATGATGCTCTTAACATGACACTTATAAGACCAGGGACATTTATTAATAAAGTAAAAATTATAATTCATTTGAATTTGCAGCAGATTTGCAGTAGAGTGCATTTGTTTTCTTGAACAAACTTGTCCATATTTCAATATCCTCAGACTCAGAGGTTACATGGAAACCCCCTTCTTCTGATATTACACCACAGGTCTGGCACCTCGATTCAGGCGCATTCCATCAACACAATACAATACACTCTGGGACACTGAACCATCCCATAATGCCCGTCTCTGCCTCGTGTAATCTCATCCTTCTGAGAAAAATCACTTGTATCCGAAGCAAACGGTGCAGGAAAAAGACTATAAAGTCATTTTTAGGGTAATACATACATTAATAAAGTATATAGTCTCTCAAAACAAGCTGTTTTTGTTGAGTCATTTTATTGCTTTCAGACAGATTGTGGCGGTCAAGTAAACAACACTCACTAGCCAAGTCTAGACACCTTTATCAGCTGAACATTAAACACAGGTACACATTACAAGGTGTTAAACAGACTGTCTCTCTCTCTCGGTGCTTGTTTTCACTGTGTTAAATTAAATATGGCACCAGGGACCAGAACTATTGTTTCGAATGTCTGGATGACAAAAAAAAAGGAGATAATTTTTTTGTGTGTGTGTCAGAATCAACATACTGCATATATTATTTAAATTTAAGACTAAAACAAAAAAACACAACAACAACAACAGGAAAAAAGAAAGTGGCCTGATAACAAATTATGACACAATTATAAATAGACTAACAATTAAAAGTAGACATTCACTTTTACAGTGGTAATCCTTTTCCACCTCTGCTCACTCAACATAATAGTAGTAATAATAATAATAATAAATATTTAATATTAACATCATTTTTTTGTTATTACTATTGTTTTCTTGTTATTAGCATTATTTTATATGGCAATATAACAATTAATAGCAATAAGTATTATTAATAATGTATTATAATAATGTTATAATAGTTATTATTGTTTTGATAATATTAAAATTAAATCATATTTTGAATTATAAATAATGTAGTTATTGTCCCGATTTTAAAAGGAATGAATAATAATAAATAAACATTGTTAACTTTTTTCATATCAATACTACTACTACTACTAATAACAGCAATTTTGATAATTGTTATTATCATTATATTTATTTAGTAATAGAATTATTAAAAGCAATTACTATTAATAATAATAAACAATAATTATGTTAATTATCATTATTATTGTATTGATAATATTATTAGTAGTATTCATAGTATTCTGAATTACAAATAATCTTATTACCATCTTTTTAAAGTTAATAATAATATTAATTATTATTTTGAAAATATGTAGTTTATTATTGTTATAATTTTTTTTTTTTACTGATATCACCATTAGTTGATAGTAATAATATATAATAATAGTAATAATATTAATATAATTATTGATGTATAATAGCAGCAACAATCGTAAACATACTAATTGTATTGTTACTAATAAATTTTTATTTTCTCTAATTATTAGAATAATAATCATTTGAGTTACAGTTAATAATAACTAGTCATAATAGAATTACTTGAATTATAAACCATTAAAATGTTATAACGTAATAGAATGTTTTAACAAACAATTATGATAATATATTTACTTCAATTTAAGAATTGAAAAATATTAACAAACAACATATAAACGAACAACATTGTTAAGGTTTGAATCATCTGTTTAGCTATGACTCATGAAAGTGGGAAAACTGGCATCTGGTGTCTTTCTGAGGAAGAATGTAATACGAAGCATAAACTAATAAGCATGAAGTTTGTATTTTCCTAGTCTGTCTGCATAAATTGATGCTGAATATATTTTTTTACCGAATGTCAATGCAGCATTAAAGGTTTTCGCATTGCCAGTGATAAAATTCTGTGAATGCATCGAGATGTTTTTCCACCAGGGAGTGGGTGGAGGATGTAGCACTGACGCTAGCATCAACCACAAACTGTTATTCTTTCTAAAACCGAGACCCTTATTGCAGCGTTTTCAAACTCATCGACCTTTGCACACATATATCTCATCCACCTCGGTTCCCTGTGCCATATTGCTACAAAAACTCGCTACTGCGTGCTATAAATACACAGAGAGGACTTCCCACAGTCTCTGTAAACAAAACACCCGCTCGTTCACATGACCTCTGATGGCACCTGATCACAAGACGACGTGAAATGATCACGCATAGCAACAAAGTAACAAAATAAGATCATTTTGACTTTCACTGTATAACTTTTGAAGACCTATCCCTTTAAATGTTTTCCATGCCATCTTTTAAAACAAAAGCCGCTGAGTCAGTCTTTTGCGCAACTGGGTGGCAACAAAGCAGATGTTTACGAAAAATCATTATGGAGTGCCAAGGGCTTCACCAAGTCAACTAAGATTGCAGACCAGTTACGTATCATTTGTCACGTCAAGTTCAGGGATGTTTTTGCTTGCGTCTTATCGGTTCATGAAGACATGAAGAGACTTGTTGTGACATCCTGTATCCAGGTTGCAAACACAATACGTCAAATAACTAAGAAAAGCACTGCTTCAAATTACAAAAGGGCTTCCCTGTATAAACATCCGACATAATAGATTGGCAATAAGCTTTTCTTAAGGTAAACATCAATTGACTTTTTAAAATGTATCAGTTTAATTCCATAAACAGGACACAAATTTAATGCGTCAGGGATTGGAGATCGATAGAGAAGTATGGGCAACTGAAAACGAAAGTCACTTTAGATATATTTTGGCGGAAGATTGCGAAGATAAACATGTTTTGTTTTTTTTCTTTGGAATGACACACACGATAACAAACGGACACAATTAGGAAGGGTGACTTTTGGTTTCATTCTGACTTCTTTTAGGTTTCCTCTAGGTTTGGAAAACAGTGGTTGGTATCAGAATCAGTCTATCGTGATTAGACAGAAGTCTGGGTACTTACTGGTTTTCAGATTGCACGGGACAGGGCAAGCTGTAGGTCTGATGGGGGAAGCTCCAAGGGTTGCTGGCGAACACATGGCTCTGAAAGAGAGGATGTGAAAGCTTTTAGGTATTAGGTAGGGATGTACCGCTATAAAAGTTCTGTCTGGTAAGCTAAAAATAGTAAAAAAAAAAAAAAAAACATATACGTCTGATAAATGGCTGATAGGAAAGTTTTATATATATATATATATATATATATATATATATATATATATATATATATATATATATATATATATATATATATATATATATACACACACACTAGGGCTAGGTTTTGACACAAATTTCACAATTTGATTTGGTTCGATTCGATTCTCATTCACAAGCTTGCGATTTGAGTCGATTTCCGATTCAATTTGATTCAATATCAGTTATTTTGGATATATATCAGGTACAGCACGAGCCAACTTTTCTCAGGGGAAAAACAATCTCTCAACTAAAACATACATGAGAGTCAGTTGGTACTACATCACTATAATATTGAAGGTTAAATTTGACTATTTTGTTAATATGACACTTAATGTAGTTATAAAATAATAAAGTTACAACTACGTAATAATATTTCTACTTCAATTCATTTTTTTTTTAAATCTAAACAATGGGCGGCATAAAAACTTGATGGATTTATTCAAACCTTGAGGAAAAGTACACTTTATAATGAACGTTATATGGTGCACATATTTAGCAAAATACCCCTCTCTGCAGTTTGTTTTTCTATGACATTGTTTTACCATCTGTTATATTGACGTCTGTGCCCTGCTGAAACACTGATTGAGCAATTACGTGAGACAGGAAGTTGTATTCTATCTTTTAAGTTACCTTCGGATGTTTAGTCATGACTTTATTTTTTACCGAAGCTGATATTAATGTGGAGGAGACGGTCAGTTTACATTGTTCCGTAAAGATGAGAATCAATTAATATCGAGATATCTATATATTTTACCCAGCCCTAATATATGGATATATGGATAGATAGATAGATAGATAGATAGATAGATAGATAGATAGATAGATAGTAATTTTTGAAACAACAAGTGGCTAAAACTAACAGTCACAAAGTGGAAAAGAACTAAACTTGGGCACATTAAAAATAGGAACTTAAAAAATATATATTATTAACCAATACAACTTTGACCGGAGCTGATTATAGCATGCATAAAAATAGTGAGTCATTCGTTTATATCTAAAATGTGTGTCTAAAGGAAACTCCCGTCATTTGTGCTATTTACACTCGTGATGACATCACTGCACTCCATCACCGCCCAAATATTTACCTTAACACTTCCCTTTTCCACTGTAAAACCATCTTATTCTCTGAATTTTTACTGAGCCCTGTCACAATACGATACACGATAACAGTATTTGAACAAAACGGTGAGAAAAAGCTGCATGGCTTATCAGGAATTGCGTCTACCAACTGTTAAAATGACTCTGTGACCACAAAGACGTCATTCTGTCACCCACACACACCAGAGTCTTGAGGTTTCACCAGATATCAGAGCGAATGACCCGAGTTTTCGAAAAAGGAAACCAGTAACGAACACAATGACTTTATGAATTTATACTAAACATGTGCTTATATCCCTGTGGTAAGAAATGTGATTCTATACCAAAGGCTTTGTGGTTAACAATACAGGCTAGTAACCGAAAGGTTGTAGTTTCAAACATTTTTGACTGGTGCACTTTTAGATGCTAAGATGAGACGCTAAATGAAATGAGAGGTAGTTACCATAGGGGGTGCAAGGATGAACCCCCCTGCATCCAGTTGAGGTCCGTCCGAATGTGAAAAGATGTGCCCGTCCATGGCAGGCGGAATGGAGAGCGATGGCATCAGACTGCAGTCTTGTTAATGATGGCCGAAGCCCACACTGTGTAAACCTGAGCGACCCGGTCAGTGTCTTCTCACCATGACCTGAGAACACAAACACCAGAGACACGGGACGTCCTTAACGGTGGAAAAACAAGTGGGTGAGTGTTATGCTGTCAGTGTTAAAACCTCAGAGCAACGGGGAGAAAGAATCACAAAAAGTCCTTTGGAAGAACATGAGGGTGAGTAAATGTGACAGAATCGTAATTGTTACATGAAATATACAAAAACAAATCTGCTCTCCGGTAACTCTGAATAGATCTATTATCATCATCAACTAGAGGAGCGTTTCACACAGAAACCTATGAAGGTTTCACTGACTGAGACAGCAAAGGGTAATATTTGAAGAGAGCTCCTTGTGAGGATACAAAATGTAGACATTCTGAGCCCCAGAGCAGTTCGATTTAAGAGAACAAACCTTGGTAAATCTTGGTATCACATGAAAGGACAACGATTGTTATGCAAGGGATATTCTCAGAAGCACAAAACAACTTGTGGTTCTCATTAGGAAGTTGATAATATGCCAGAGAACAGTTAAAAACACCTTAAATATGACAGACAACATTCCTGTAGACACAGCTGATAAATAGTTTCACTTTATGGCCGATGACTGATAACAGCTAATATTAATGATTTACTATCGGTCTAAATAAAGATAATACACCAAAATAAATAAGTAAATACTTAAAGTCTGAAAGGTGTATATTCATTCTGAGATGAACTTTAAAGGGGTCATGAACTGAGAACCGAGAACTTTTGACATACAGTATAAAAGGTCACTGTGCTATAAAAACATCCTGTAAGTTTAAGGACTCTAAATGCATTGTGTCCTGAACGCTGGGTCGAAGACTGACACGTTAAGAGATGAAATTGATGATGAAAGTTGTTATTTCTGTTTTCTTTGTGCACAAAAAGTATTCTTGTAGCTTCTTAACATTATGGTTGAACCACTGATGGCACATGGACTATTTTTATGATGTCTTTACTACCTTTCTGGGTCTTGGTAGTTACGTTGCTGTCTATGTAGGGTCAGAAAGCTCTCGGATCTCATCAAAAAATATCTTAATTTGAAAATTAACATAGGTCTAACTGGTTGGAATGACAGCATTTTTCACAATTTTGGTTGAACTATATCTTTATTCTCAAAAAAAGTAAAAAAAAAAAAATAATTAAGTCGCTTTGGATAAAAGCGTCTGCTAAATGAATAAATGTAAATGTAAATGTAAAAAAAAAATCCAGATTGCATAGATTCCTATTGAAGTGGCTGGATTCAACCACACACACACAAAAAAATCCTTATAATGGTTAAAGTGAAAGCAATGACAGAAACAACAATAGTAATGTTTAATAATACTAATGGTCATTATTAATCTGCACAGTCTCTATTATGTCAGCTAAAAAAATAATAGTTGGAAAAAAGTCTAGGATTAGAAAATAATTGTTTTTTTCTCTGCAATAAGATGCACTGAAAAAAACCCCCCCAGAGACTTAAAGAAGCAAATAAGATTATTTTAATTTCACATAAAAAAAACACTTAGCAACCTATGAGGGTACATTCATATTTCTTATGCCGTCGAATGCCTAGGCAGTCAATGCATCCCAGAAAGAGGAGGTGTCCATCTCTCTAACCCCCTGCCACAAAGAACAATCAATACTGATTACTATTGAGTTCCCAAATGTCCTCTTCCTGTAAAGCACCATTATCTTTACTGGAAGACGGAGAAAAAAAGATGAGAAAGCACCATGGATAGAGATTTTCACAGGAATGAAGCTCACACTGGTTTTATTTTACATAACATCCAGATTTCACATGAAACCCAGAAAAAAAAACAAAAAAAACAATGACAGAACTACTAAAGGTAATAAAACTGGGAAGTTGTTTTGAAACAAGAAGGAATCACCAAAGGTACCTAAAAAGACAATAAAAAAAAAAAAAAAAAACCTTTCTAAAAGTAGGTTTGAAGAAAACGTCAACATTAACAGAGAAGAATTGCTACCTTGCAACTAGTGGCATCGCAAACTTGATGTGTTGCATCTAAACGCATCGTATTTCATTAAATTGATTTGTTATTTAGGAGGGAACTTAACATGGTGGAAACAAGAAGGGGGAATTGCTTCAGTTTGACCTACAAAACCATCTAAAGGCATCATATTTCAAATAAATGGATTCAGTATTTAGTAGGAAACACTAAAAAAAATTTCACCAGTTGTGGAGACAAGAAGGGGAAATTCATTTAAGGTAGAAAATCCTTCGGTTTGGCTTTCGAAACCATCTAAACCGTTTAAATCGTATTATAT
This sequence comes from Carassius auratus, assembly GCF_003368295.1. Taxonomy (NCBI): domain Eukaryota; kingdom Metazoa; phylum Chordata; class Actinopteri; order Cypriniformes; family Cyprinidae; genus Carassius; species Carassius auratus. The sequence goes on along the minus strand of NC_039264.1, from coordinate 9,070,725 downwards.
TTCAATAAATGGATTTAATATAATTAAAAAGTAGAAACGTGCAGAGACAAAGCGGGAGGAAAAAAGTTATTAATTTTTTTTTAAAATTAATTTGTTATTTAGGAGGAAACCCTCCTAATACATCGTCCTATTGGTGAAGACAGGAAGTTAGAATTCCTTCAAGAACAAAACCTTTTTTCTTCCAAAGCCATCTAAATGTGTCATTTTTCAATAAATGGATTGGTTATTTAGGACAAAACACAAATAATGAGATGAAACAAGGCTCCAGACTGCGACCATTTTTTCTGCCGGTGCGACTAATTTTTGTAAGCGGTCGTACTCGTGCAACCACCATGTTGTCCAACCATTAAACACTGCCATTTCTGTTACATTTGAGAAATGTCAAACGGCAAATGAAATGAAAGCAAACTAAACCATGCTATGTTTCAGATGTGCAGTGCAAACCATTTATCAGCAACACAAACAAACATGTCCGAGCTCAAAACAGCTTTACCCGGGAGCCAAAGTTGATTTCGCGACACTGTTACTGCACAGATGCAACAGTGCTGCGAGATACATTGAGAAGCTTTTGAATTCGCCGCACAATGATAAGGTTGCTGCGAGATCTAGTGAGAATCATGTAAATTCTGCACAGAAACCTTTCTTATAAACAGCGCTGACAAACAACTGGAAATCAGAAGCAGTAACGCTAACTGTAACCATGGTGTTGTGGTAGAAATAGTCTAATCAGACAAATCTGTAAATAAACGAGATGAACATGTAATATTATTAACTGCACTTATTAATGCAACAATAGTCATTCTATGATTAAATGACCTTTATTTTGAAAACCCCCCACACACCACCCACAGCGCTACCAAATCAGCTCCTGGCGCCACCATCAGTAGAACTGGGTGGTGCTGGTGCCACTCCCCTCAAATTTGTGTCTGGAGCCCTGTGAAAAGTCATTAGTGGGGAAGACAAGGAGGGGGAATTCCTTAAAGTGGGAAGAAGGTTCTTCAATTTGGCCTCATCTTGTATTTCACTTAATTAATTTGTTATTTAGCAGTAAACACAAAAAAAGGGCGAAAAAAAGTCAAGAGTATTGAAGACGAGAAGGGGAAATTCCTTCAGGAACAACAACAAAAAACGCTTTAGTTTGGTCTCCAAAACCCATCTAAACGTGTCACATTTCAATAAATGGATACGTTATTTAGGACTACACACGAAAAACAAGACGAAAAGTCATTACTGGAGAAAACAAGGAGGGGGAATTCCTTCTACAGTTCTACAATTTGCCCTCCAAAACCATCTAAAAACCTTTTGTATTTGAATAAATTGATTTGTTATTAAGCAGTAAATACAAAAATAGGATGGATGAAGTCATCACTGGTGGAGATGAGAAGGGGGAATTCCTTCAAGAAGGAAAAAATCCAACCGAGGTAACAAACTACAGTTCAGGACAAAAAAACTATCCAATGTACACATAAGTGTATTATTTACTCTCTTTATATATATATATATATATATATATATATATATATATATATATATATATATATCTTTATTTATGTTTTTTCTACCTCAAAGGGTTGCACCTTGAATTGCGTTGTACAAATGTGCAGTGACAATAAAGTTTGATTCGATTCAAAAGTGCCTGTCTGATAATCACATTGAAGGCTTGCAGATGGTGTGAGTTATGAAAGTTTAGGAGCTTATTTCGTGACAGTTGCATGCAGCCTCGAGACCTGACGGATGCCTCACACAGTTCCTCTAATCTTCTCTGATCTCTCGCACGCCACTAGAGGCTACTGAGACGTCTTTCAAGGAGTGGGAAGAAAAGAAAGCATGCATGATGTGAGGGGAAAAAAAAAGTCCTCAGGCTTGAGGCATGGTGTGAATCACCATCAGGGGTTTCCCATGTTTCCTCAAGAGAGAGTTAAGGACACGGCTCACATTCTGCTGTGTCACGATGAGCATATGGAAGTCGTCCAGAAATGTGTGATGCTGATAATCTGCTCATCCTCATGAGCTGTCATGAGGGAAAGCTGGAGATGTCACCAGCTCAGTGTTCCCCAATGTTATTGGATCAATGTCCAGCTTATGTCCTGATGTGCGAAAATTTCTGGAAGGAAGGAGCTTGTTCTGTCAGCTAGCTTCTGTTTGCTTTATGTGTTCTGATGCCAAACCGGAGTTGTATTGTTTTGTCCTCATTTGCTCTTCATCTCTGGATAAAGGTCTTATTAGGAAGGGCCAAATGAGTGTGAGTTATCTGGCCGCAGAGACAGACTTCAACGGGTTTCACATGACTGGCTGGGAAAGCAGAGCTTGCCAACCTCAAGGCAGACGATCCCAGGAGATACAGGAAAATCCTGCTGACACTTGATTGGAAACAGTCGAAGCTAATGCAGTTAGAGAAACAAACTAAGCATGCTAAGTGTGGCCAAATGTGTTTGCAATGGCAAAGCCAGACCCATTGATTGAAAGATTAAATATTTAAGCGATTATTTCCTCTTGTCTAGGGTTGTCCTATATTCAAAAATATGGTCAGTACTGATATGCCAATATTATGGCTGATAACCAATTTATAGTCAATTCTAAATATTATAATAATTGTATAAATATTTAAATATAGTATTTTGTCTAAACATTTTAACAAATGAAAAAAAAAAAAAAAAACTATGAATGTATTTAATTTTAGTTAATGTATGCATCACCTCATCATAAACGGACAATTTTATTTTTTCAGGAAGGATGTATTAAATTGATTATTAAACTAGATTTTGTTTTCAACATTGAATACATATATTGAATCAGCATATTAGAGTGTTTTCTGAAGGACCATGTGACACTGAAGACTGGTGAAATGATGCTGAAAATTCAGCTTTCCATCACAGGAATGAATGACATTTTAAAATATATTCAAATAAAAACTTTTATTTTAAATCATAGTAATATTTCACAATATTAATGTTTTTACTGTATGTATTTTTGATCAAATAAATGCAGCCTCGGTGAGCAAAAGAGACTTCTTACAGTAACATTAAAAATACAGTAAAATACTGGAATCAACATAGAAATGTGTAACATTAAGCCAGAAAAGGAGAAAGTATTTTTCACTGAACATTTAATTCTGCTGAAGCAGTCAATTCAAAGTGAAACTGATCATAACACTAAATGGAACGGCTAGTACCTGTACGTTACAGATTGTTCCAGATTTCTGTGATTCATCCAAACAGCTGGAGGCAGAAGGTAACCATGACAGAAATAATAGTCAAAATGACTAATTCAGTTGAAAAATACACCACTTTAGCTGTATTTCTATCATTCAACCCAGTCTGTCTCTTTGTATGATCACGATTACAGGCAATATTGTCTATCTGGGTGGGACATTTACTATTATAAAGCATCAGCAGAATGAGTGTTATGAAGTCATTGTGAGTCATAATGGGCTTTCATTTCATTGAAGGAGAGAGCCATCTCATAGGTTTACCTATGTCATTCAGAACCTGCGATCAATGGAGGCTATTCAAAGCAAGAACGCTGCGTTAACAGGGATCTGTGTAGCTAGTGGCTTTATGAAGTCTTTTTCCAGCATGTCAGCAACATTAAATCATATAAGAAGAAGAAATGTGGTCTTGAAAATGAGAGCAAATGCATGGAGCAATGATCTAATAGTAGGCTAAACGTTTCAATAAATAATAACAAAATAACAAAAGTTGTTAAAATGAAGATTTCTGGGGAAAAAACTAACAAAAATAATTACTGGATTTGTCAAACTGGTATGTTTGTGCACCTATAAGAGGTCATGAAAATTCAGGCCACAAACTTAAGTTAGTTAATTTATGTTTTACAATATTCAAAATAAAAATAAAAAAATTCTTAAAATGTTGACAAAATCTGTATCTGAATGAGTTCCTGGTGAAAATTTGGAGGTTGTTAAAAGTTGTTTTTTAAAAAAAAAAAAGTTTTCCTTGTACGATTTTTGGAGTATATCTGCATAACCAAGAAATAACGTTCTTGCAATATTATAAAAAGGAAAGAACATGAATGTCTCCTGGGAAATGTTTTGAGCTTGGTTGCATTACCAAGAAAAAATGTTTTAAAACCTCAATAAATAAAAAAAATAAAAAAAATTTTGCATAGCTAAAGCCAGCCTCACACTATAGGAGTTCTAACTGATTTTGAAATTTGGTTGTAGCACACACATAAGGAGAATCTTTGCAGATTATCTTCCCTCAAATCTTAAACATGCACCAACTACAAGATTTGAAAATCATGGTCCATCACACACTACAAGATATTTTAGTCACTTAAAAAAAAAAAACAAAAAAAAAAACACTGGCTGCAGAACAGAATGATGAGGCATATTTTAAATGAGCTTCCAAGCTGTTGCAGAAAAAGCTACAGAATTTAGAAGACATCAAGCAAATAGTTAAAGTTGCAGTTTGCAAAATTACATATTTATATATATGATCCATGTATATAGATTACATAGTTAAGGGGGTCATAGGACACCTATTATCTTTAGGGTCTTAATGAAAAGTCTGTTACAGAGTTTGGTTAAAATTTCTCAATGGTAGTGTAAAAAACCCACCTTTTTAACCCTGTCAAAAACAGCTCTTTTCAGAGCAAGCCATTTTTTAGCATTTTCCTTTAAATTTTAATGAGCTCTGCTGACCCCGCCCCTCTCTAAAGGAATTTTTACTTTAGCCGCATTCATTGTGAAGCCTGCTAATTAGCACAACATTAGGAAAGGCGATTTGCAAAGATTCACAAGATAACAGCTGTAATCCAATAAGCACTGAGCATGCGATCACAAACATTGCTCAGGCATTACAGGCAAGATGAAATGAAAATGACATCCATCATTTTCTTAAGACATTCGGTTTTCTTTAGAAATACAGTGATATCACAGCACCTGCACCGGGTTTCGACATTGACACGTGCAGTGCTCACGTCTATTCAACGAAGTCAAAGCCTTTTGTTTGTGGCGGTCAGTTTTGATATTTCCAAATGTATGGGACACACTTTGAAACTTACCTGCATATACTCTTTCATTTGATCTAGGCGTCTGTCTTTAAAGTGTTTTGTTAGTTTGGAGTGTTCTCAGTATGACCGGTACTAAATAAAAAACTGGTACCGTAACATTTTTATTAACTAATTAACTTAACACTAATAGAGTGGTTGTGTAAACACATTTCTGTTCAACCAGCTTGTAAAAGTACATGTAGCATCTGAGTTATAAGTAATAGTTATAATATTAAGACAATGTGCGAAACATTCAGAAACTGATCTGCATTTGGAACTGCCTGAAAAACCTACAGGGACAGGAGCACACGCTGCTTTTTTTCCTCTTACTGGACCGTCTGCTGTCTTACTGTCAGTTGCCGCCCACTTCCAGCACAACACTGACCCAGATGCACAGCGTGACGTCTTCACGATTCCTTCCAAACCCGAGCAACTCCATCCTTCATTTCTGCCCGGGGTCAGGAAACCGACACTGAACCGCACTGCTGCTGATTCAACTAAATGACAGAGCGAAGGCCGCATCCAGCAAAACAAGCCACACACACGTTCCTGGGGTGCCGTCAAAACCGAGAACAGACGTACTTTGCATCCAAAGGAAAAAGCATTACATAATAGTACACAGACTGTAAAGACAGTCCTAGGGAAACCTATAAAGGGCAGAAATTCAGGGACGGATACCTAAAAATACCCCCGACTTCATCCTGGAGGTTTTTGTTCAAGAAGAACATGTAATTGCATTGGTGAGGTGATTTGATACAGTAAAACAAAAGCTTTTTCATAGAGAAACTGATTGAGCGGCCAGTTATGGGAAAACTGTGGGTGGACAAACCACCATGAGATTTTGAAACTATCTTCCTGACTTCAAAACAACTCAACATCTATCACTAAAAAATCTTTTCACTTACAAACAACATCGCCGTCACTCCTGTTTCCGCTTTGTATTTCCACATCATTCGGTTTTCCCAGATCACCCAAGATGTGCAGATTATGCCTTGAAATCCCCTTTACTTCCAGGACGGACATTGCAGATAATAAAAGGATTGCTAATCAGATGTTACGACTGACGACATCTGAAAACTGAAACTGCTAAAACATCACAGCTAGTTCTGCCATGGTGTACGTGCTCTCAATATCACTATCAGAGTTAAACATTCCTTGAATGCACATTCCTTGAGCACATTAGCACTTAGTAGAGGAACAGCCACTGGCTCTCGACTGTGTTCTACAGAAGGAGTTTAAACCAGGAGGCCACAGAGAAGTAAAGAGACAAATTGTGTAAAAATCTTTAAAAATATATCTAAAATCAAATAAGAATCATGTAAAATAAATAATGATGAATTATAAATAAAATACAAAATACAATAAAATAATCATTAATTATGAAAATTATGAAAATATACAAAATAAAATACTTTCAGGTGTGCACCGACTCAAAACTACAACTGGTAAAACTTCTTTGTGGAGAGCTTAAGACATCACAGTCAAGTTACTGCCACCAGTATTATAGTCAAAATAAAGGCTTGTGAAATGAACAACACTCAGTGTTTGTGTAACCTGCTGGACTTGAACCAATCACAGTGGCCTCCCATGTCACTTCTTCCCGGCACTAATTCACACATAATACATGAACCATTACTTAAATTCCAGAAACTGAACACTTGCATTGGTAAGGCAGTAATATACACACAGCAAAACACTGCTACAGCAGCAGTATTACTCCTCACTGAAACGCACGAATGAGATTCCCTCCCAACGGAAGCAGGAAGGGACCTCAGCCCATGCCCCAGACCACTATCTTGAGTTAAATCACTGCTAGAGAGCTTTGTACCCTCCCTGTACTTCACAACAGAGCTTTGTGTACCAAAATACAAACTGGCTGTTTGAATTACACGCACAGCTTTGAGCCAAAACTAACAAAGAAACAGCTAATAAATAACCAGGATCGTGAACTAAAGTGCATCAAACTGTCACATTTTAATAAATTATTTGTTCTGTTTCTGGGTGAATATCATTTATTATAACTATATAATAACTGTTAATTTTAATTAAATATAATATCTGAATTATATATCACTATTTTCAGTTATTAAACTTTTTTTTGTCTTCATTTTTACAAGATTACAGTTTAAGAGGACAGCTACAAGGTTAAAAAAAAAAAATTAAAAATTTGATTTAATGGGAAACATTTCAATAACAGTCATGTTAGATGACGCATCTTCCTTTAAAAAAAAAAAAATCTGTTTCATATGATAATCATCAAATCTTGTGGCAATAATAAAGGTAAAAACAACCAAGCAATAAATAACAGAAGCTAAGATATTTTAATGTGGACCAAATTGTTGACATTTTTCATTTTAGTTATCTTAGCTTCTGTTATTTATTGCTTGGTTGTATATATATATATATATATATATATATATATATATATATATATATATATATATATATATTTAAAATAAGTATCATAACTTTTTTATTATTATTATTCAATTGTAGTTGGGAAAAAAACAATAAATCAATGTTAAACCACAGGAAAAAAATTATTAAAATTTTTATATTTATATTCTAAATATATTTTTGTTATATGTGCATTAAAATTACAAAAACATCTGAGAGTATAAAATTTGTTAAATTGTTTTATTATTATTTGCATAATTTGACCCAAATTTATATTTAATAATGTCATAACGCACACAAAAAGGCTTACATTTCTTCCGCTGTTGGTGAAGTATGTACCAGATACATCTGAACATGTGTCAAGAAACTGTTTTCTTTTAATATGCTATTCTGTCTTTCCAAAACAAAACATGGCCATAATTGCTATTGTTTCCCTCCCCATGTTACTGTCTAGACCCAGTGATGTCAGCTTGCGTCATCATCCGTTGGCGAACAAGAGACTTCTAATTGAGCTCCTCCACACTCTGCTGACAAATAAAGAAGAGGGAAGTTTGCGTGACTTCTGCAGTTACACAATCAGCCGGAACCGCCATTGTCATATCTGACCAATAAAGGCCGATATCAGAATAAACAAAGACATAAACACTATCATATCGATTTCTCCAAAGGGTTTTACAGAGAACGAATGACAAGGACTGGGCTCAGATCCTCCCTTCATCGCTTTCCATGGAAGGGTTAGTTTGCATCACAGCATTCCCCGGAAACATAATTCCCAGAAACGACTGTCCATTCAGAGAAGTGAAAGAATTACAGTCAAATCCATGGCATGATTATGAGACACAATATGCCATTGATTTAATAGTGAACTGAGAAAAAACTCACTTGGAAACCAAACTAAACAACAACAGGTCGATGTGTTTTACAGTACAATATGAGTTCAGACAAGCCCAGCTCTAGCCTGAAGGGTTTACACTCTTGGTTTCAATATTACTCATCCCTTATTAATAAACTCATCACCTAAATTAGAAATATCACATTTATTACGTTTATATGTGGCGCACTAGAGAAGCATTCAACATACTGGTGATAAATGTCAACCTTAAGAATAAGACAAAACGTTACCCGGCAGAAATGAAAACAGAAAGTTCAATTCCGCGAATAGAAACGTATCGCTAACCGTTGAGAGTCTTTATACGCACTCAACATAACAAACAAATAGGTATTTTAGTATTTAACTCTTCTGAACCCTGTTTATTATCGGTATCTGACAAATTGGTCATGTTTTACTACGCAACACAACTAATTATAAACTTATTTCGACCCCAGAGACTATTTACAACAGCACTTTCGACATTAAAACTAACTATCTATTCGAACTAATATCTTTATAAATCCATTAAAACACAAAACAGTACAATTAAATACATTAGACGTCAAATAATTTGAAGTTTTCGTAACTGACATTCTCTGTAAATACGTTACGTGTAAACACTGCGCACGCGCCGGACGATTTAGAAACCGGTACACAAACAACTCTCAAAAACTCTTTAACAAGAACAGGACTTGCTTACTTGAATAAAAGCAGCTTTCTGAATATATTTCCCAACTCTTTTCCTCGTTTGACGTCTCGGGAGTGGTGAGATTGGAAATAGCCCTGGTTTTTCTCAACTCGTCGCACTTGAAGCCATGTTGAACTGAAAGCCGATACTTCCGCGGCTGCCTTCACGTCTCACTGGACGCGAGTCAACCGTGACTCGGGGATGGGACGCGACGCGTCTGTCTGGACGCCTACGTCAACAGCTACTGACCAATCGAAGGCGACGCGCTCGTGGCCACGTTATGGGATTCGTGGAGAACTTTCTAGTAGTGCGTTTGCGTCGCGTCTTTCGCTCGCGGAAGCGTCAGACTCTTATTAACAAATAACGAATATAACAAACAAAAAATCGTGTTTTTGTAGTCAGAATGTCTTGAGGAAATATTATATATAACTTTATGATGTAAACTTAATGATAAAATATGTCTGAGAGTGTTTTATTTTTTGATGATTTCTTAGTTTTTTGCGCTCCCTTGTGGATAAAGAGCTAAATAGCCGTTTGTTTTGTCTTACAGGGTCAAAATTCTATTCGATTCTTAAAATTAGAAAATTGGTAGAAAAAAAAAAAATTGGATTATGAACCATACAAGTAGTCTACATATTACTTATGAAAACCCATGATTTACAAAAACAATAGCATAATTTTTTTTTCTCGAAAATCATATATATCAATATAACGTTTATATTGACTGCTACAAAAAGGATTTGGCACTCTTTGAGTTGTGTGTAGCTAACTTTACTGTACACAGTAGTAATGCTAAGCTCAGATAATTTTATTTACTTGATCTTCGGATCTTTGAATCATATGATTTTGACAATTTGAGTTATATATTTATATATTAAAATGTTATATATTCAATTCACAATCAAACACAACCATTGATTATATTCTAAATTAGGAAATCATTACAATGCAGCCAGTAAAAAATTATGAGATACAGTAAATTATTAGTTTACAACCCGATTCTTTCATTCATTATACTGTTAAATGTTGCTATAGATTAAGCACCACTCTATTGTTAAAATAAGCATTCAACGTTTAAGCTTCAAGGATGTGATAAAACTTGAAAATCTTGGGAAGAAAATTTGTGATATGCTGGTATGCCAAATTTCAGTTCCTCTTAGGGGATTTTTCAAGATCAGCAAAACTGGAATTCTAAATAGTCACTTTCCCATGCTTGAGTCTGTATATAAATACAGTTTGTTTGATGAGCGCGCACATTTTTTTTTTGTCTTTCCTGATCATTGAGCATGGCTCATGTACACACCACTGTTCTTCTGCAGGCTGTGTCTAGCTTCACAGGTGTTTCTGTGAAGACTTACAATGATTTGTGTACCTAACTAGCTTTTACCACGCTACAACCCATCACGCTCCCTAACATCACAAAGCTCTGGACTTTTGGTAGTTCCTAGGAGAGCAAAGTCCTCTAAAGGAGATAGAGCTTTTTCACATTTGGCTCCCAAACTCTGGAATAGCCTTCCTGATAATGTTCAGGGTTCAGACACACTCTCTCTGTTTAAATCTAGATTAAAAAAGCATCTCTTTCGCCAAACATTCAAATAATGCATCTCTCAAATTGTGAGTGCAGTTGTATCTGATCAAATGCACATTCTTATTCTTTAGCTTGGGTTAAACTAACTCATTTTACTTTGTTGGAACAGCAGCTACGCTAATTATGTCTCTATTTGTTTCTCTGTTTTGCCACGGGATTGAAACATATCTGAAACATACAGAACTAGCAAATATTGCTACTTACTACATTATAATTGCTGTTAATAGTGTTCATCGTCTGGTTGGTCTTGTATTAATTCTTCTGAAAATGCCTGTCATTTGCACATAAACTAATCACTACTTATAAGCTACTACTTAATATTGTAGAAACTTGATTTTCTGTTGCTTTGCAATGATTTGTATCGTAAAAAGCGATATACAAATAAACTTGAATTGAATTTGGAAAAACCCAAAAGGTGACCAATAACCAAGAAGGTTCCTATTCCAAGCCTCAATTCCTCTGGACACAGGTTCTGACAAAAGGAGCTTTTTGTGAACATAGACAAATTCTTTGACCCAAAGTATAATTTGTAAAAGATGACACCACCTTTACACGTGAGGACAGTGAGCGAGAGGAAAGACTACTGGCTGATTGAGATTCCTCAGGGCACTTCACGTAAAGAGGAAAGAGCAATCGTGGAGAACTTGATTCGACCTTATGGAATTCTGCTGAGAGAGGGGTGAGGGAGGAATTCTAACATCATTCCATCAACCTTGATGGGTTCTGTGGGAACTTTTACTGCTTGTGGGATTGTGATTATTAAAATGTCATTATTTATGGATCTCTCTCTATACGTTTTAATTAGCTGGAATGATTTGTGTTTCATAAATTATGTGAGACTAAGTATTCTTAGTATGGCATAGCAGTTAGCATGTTAAACGTGTGTTTGAAGTAAATGCATATACTGTGAACTTTCAGTTCATGAAAGCGCACCTTGGTGGACACAGGCTATAGGTCATCTGCACCAGTGTTAATTTTGAGACAAAATTTTAATTTAGTTTTAGTCTTAGTCTTTTGACTATAATTCTTTTTAGTTTTAGTCAAGTTTTAGTCATCTGATTTGTTTTAATTTTAGTCTTATTTTAGTCGACTAAAATTGCTTGGTATTTTAGTCGACTAAAATTGCTTGGTATTTTGGTTGACTAAAATAAGACTAAAATCAATAACAGATTTACTAGACAATTTTTTTTACAGCTGGTATAGGAAACAAACTTAACCAAAATATATAAAACACAAATTCAACTTTATTTCAACACAACTGTGTCTTTATTTCGATTCAAAAGCTTTTATGCAGCAACAAACACTGTCATGATAATGTAAACAATAACTAGCTGCCAATTGACCATCAATAAAAGAAAAATAACGTTAGGTCCAGGACCTTAAAGCTTACAGCTGAGCTGAACAAGGAGTGCATACATTTAAAGTAAATATTTAATAAGTTGGGTGGATAAAAAAAGTAACAAGATTTTATAAGGTATTCATTTGTCTAGCAATATTGTATGTTTTAAATACTACAATATTGCTAGATTCGTATGTATAATGATAGGATGTGAACATATACTATGTGAACTAATATAGAAATATTTGTGATATTGTCAACAAGTAGAACATTATAAAATATACTAAACATTAGTATTAATCAAATGTATGTATCATAATATGAAGTATTAGTATTGTGCTCTCATCTAACTTGAAGGGGCTATTTTACAGTACTTTTCAGTTCGTATTATTTAATGCTACAACATCTACGCACTGCAGTCTTCCAATTTTGCTTAGCTCAATAAACAAAAGAATATCGTTGTGAAATTACATTTGAGAAAATGTCCGGGTGGCTCGTCTGTAAATGTCTTTTCAAATTGGTTGTGTTCTTGCCACGAATGAGCGCTCCATGTGCTTTACGCTTTGTTTTGTTTTGTTCGTCGTCAAACGTGAAGTGAGCTGTGGACATTTTGTCGCTCTTTTAGACATCACCTCTTCGAATGCCGACTTCCCGGGAGCTCATTTAAAAACTGAAGACCTTCGCTATACGTCTCAATAAGTCAGGCTCGGATTGGTTCTCTTCTCTCATGCAGTCTCGCCTGTTCCGTTTTGCCGGTTCTTTTGTTCATTCCTCGCATCTCTCCCATCTGCTGATTTGATTTTCGTCACATTCTATTTTCGTCTCGTCCTTTATTCGTTGACGATAATGTCAATCAATTTAGTCATAGTTTTAGTCTCCATCAGTGCCTTCTATTTTAGTTTTCGTTTCGTTTTCGTCCGCAAAAATATATTCGTGACGAAAATAATGACGAAAATATTTAGTCAACGAAATTAACACTGATCTGCACTGCTGTAGCAGACCATCTCCACAATGTTATTAAAAATGTACCAAGTACTTTAGTTTAGTTTTTATTTATAATTTAATATAAAGTGCAGTCTAATAGATTACACCACAGACTACAGACAGAGCTGGGAGGATTACTTTCAATTTGTAATCCATTATTCCAAAATTCATGAGAAAAAAATTGAAGTAACATAAATCCATTACATTACACATTGTAGGTAATGTAATCAGACTACTTTAGATTACTTTTAGATAACGTTTTTTCACATTGACCTAATAGGAGAATCTTGTACACTAAAAAAACATATTGTGGGAAGTCGTGGACTAGTGGTTAGAGAGTTTGACTCCTAACCCTAAGATTGTGGGTTCGAGTCTCAGGCCAGCAATACCACGACTGATGTGCCTTGAGCAAGGCACTGAACCCCCAACTGCTCCCTGGGTGCCACAGCATAAATGGCTGCCAGCTGCAATGTGTGTTCACTTTGGATGGGTTAAATGCAGAGCATGAATTCGGAGTATGGGTCACCATAATTGGCTGAATGTTATGTCACTTTCACATATTTTTTGTTTTTCAAAGGACTGGCAGCTGCTAAAAAACAAACTTTAAATTACAGTCAAATATCTTAATTGAAATAAAGTTTAAAAAACAATCATTTTACAGAAATTTTAATTAAAAGATTTTACAGAAAGAAAAAAGTTATTTTACAGATTTCTCCATGTTTTAACTTTAATGTTAAGTTTTTTGTTTGGCAGCTGTAATGGCCTTTTTTAAATTAGTCTTTTAATTGCAACCAAAGGGATAGTTTGCCCAAAAATTATACAGCGGATATGTTGTTTATGTTCAGATCAAAGCATAAACAATGTAGACGGCATAACCATGTACAATGCTGATGATACAGAACAGCACATGTCATTCACGTATGTAATACGGGGGATACAAATTTTTTGAATTAAGTCGTTATTTTTGCTGGGGTTTTTTTTTTTTAAGCACAAAATGTAATCTTGTAACTTCGTAAAATTACAGTTGGACCACTGATGTCATGTGGACTATTTTACAGATCTCCTTGCTAAGTTTCTGGACCTTGATCGTGCAAGGATCCTTGCTGTCTACGGCAGGGTCAGAAAGCTCTCGGATTCCATCAGAAATATCTTAATTTGTGTTCTGAAGATGAATGGAGGTCTTACGGGTTTTGAATGATATAAGGGTGAGTAATTATTTTTTACATTTTAATTTTTGCCTGAACTATCCCTTTAACAACATAAAGTGCTCAAACATTACATTGCATCAAGTTACTTCTCAAACTGGGTTTGAGAAGTAACTGCTTAGGGTTTATGAGTTTAATGGAAGGATAATAATTAACTGAATCATAAAAATGTTAAGACCATTTAAACATGAATCAAAAGAAAACACTAAGTTGATGCAATGTCGCAACACTTTTGTATAAAAGTGATTTTTATAAATCCAGATATCAAATGCAGTGTAGAGTAGCTACCAGCGTGAACGTCCACAAAACTGGACTTTCTGAGTGTATAAGCAGAAGGCTATTTTAGAAAGGAAAATGTAAAAGATAAAAAAGAATCAATAAATTATTTTTACTGCTATAGTGTAAATAATATGAAATCATGTATTACATAAAAAAGTCAAATGACGAGTATTTTAAACGACAATATAATGTAATTAGGAGTACTTAATTTTTTAACTCTGATCATGTAATCCAGATTACATGTAATCAATTACTACTCAAGTTGAATACTATAGCATGGTAAAGTAGTACAGTAATGACGCTCCACAAATTCTGCTTGTAAGAGTAATATATTATAGGTCCCATAATAATAGCAAATATTTCTAACCCAGAAATCTATCAAATAATGTTAGAAATCCCCTTAGTCCACTTCCCGAGTACATTCTTGAGTTTACAGAACAACACATAACCACACAAAGCCTCTTTGCCTGTCGTGCGGCTTTGGCAGAGCTTTTCTTTTTTGGCACACAGGCATTTGACAAATTAGACCAAAAGTAAACACAATTATGTAAATGTATGACAAAATCAAATTATGTTCTTTTCCAAAAGCGCCTTTGTTTGGCTCGATTATTCTCCTACAATAATGCGGCCCCCACAGGGCCACTGTAAATTGGGTTATGCACAATTTTTGGAGAGGGTGTCCTTGGTAAGTAGATGTTTGTTTTCAACCATAACACAAGAGACCTGCATAATATTTATTGACTCGCAAAGTCCCCAAGACTTTTCAAGATATATTGAACACTAATATTGTTAATCTTACTCCAAGAATTTGTAGATTATTTTCTGTGGAGCCTTGGATTGAATACCTAACTGAATAGCAAACATCATGGTACAGGAGGTATGGGTTTTTCTATTTTCCCCGATGGCTTTTGGTGTTCTTTACAGTATGAACAGTCTTCCAGCATTGAGAAGAGTACTGAGTATTCTTGTAACATATAAAACGAATGTAATAATTTCTTATGAAAAAACACAAAAACTTTCCTAAAGTGTTATTAATTTAAAAAAATATCCTCTTTGGTCATATTAATTGCATTTGTTTAATATCCTTCCTGCTGTTTAAATTGGTCTTTTTTTTTTAGATATTGTACTATGGAGAACCTAAATTATATTACAAGGATAATTAAAAGAATATTTATAGGATTCATTCATTAAATATGGAGATCTTTGAAGATTATTACCAGAGACAGGACTTTGTTATTCCTCAAAAGTCTCTTATTTCTTTATCTCTTCCACTTGAGGGCAGTGAAAGCATACGGTACTAATCACAAAATAACAGTCAGACATTGATTTAAAGCATTTCTGTTATTCATTTCATATAGAAAACGTAAAAACAAGACATCATTGATTTGTTCTAGACTCAAGCTACTGCTTTTATTGATAGAACAAAAAAAAAAGTTTATTATAATTAATATTTGTAGAAACTGCAGCCTGACTAAAACAAATTTTTAAATTCACAACACTACACACCCATTTAAATGATGTAGGAGCTCCAAAGCTGTACAAGCCAAGAAAATTATAGACCACACTCGGAAGACTATAAGACATTTGTGTGCACATCTCTCCACAGGCTGGTCTAAACCTCACAAAAAGAGACCAGTTTAAATTGAAACAGAAATATGACTGTCTGAGATTGACATTACAGTCAGCAACTGCAATTATCTGTTATTATTAAACTGAAGGTCAGAGGTAAACTATAACAAGTAGTGATGCCTGATTGCAGAACCATTCTTTTGAGTCAGTTATTTTTAATACCGTGTATTTCAACGCACATCTGTGCCAACATTTATTCATTTTAAACAACCATTGTCTCTGTTGGAGGCTGTATTGACTCTCATGTGCTCTGTCTGAACAGCTCCTCATACAACAGTAATCATGTCTCAGTGTGTGTCTCATGTGCTCCCCCCATCTCATTTGATGCTCCGGGTGTTGGAATAATTACAGTTCTCTCTGCCAAACCATTCATCTCTGCTCATTTACTGAAGACAGGAAGGAAAGAAAGAAAATGGCCGGATACACATAGGTGTGTAGCAATCGGGGACAAGTCTCAATGCAAAATTAATCAGAAATTAATTTATTAAAAGTGTGGCGTCTTTTAAGATAGGCTTGAAGGGCATCTTCTTGATGAAATATTTAATACTTATCAATGCTGCTATAATAAAAGGTATACCATATAGATTTTAGCTCCTTCTAGTGGAGAAAATCTTTTTTCAACATTCCACCGTTTCTTTTTTGAGCCTTCCACATCTTAGCCTCTTAACTTTCCCTATTCTTACCATTTTTTCGGTCTTTCCTTTAAAACACTTATCGATGTTGTCAGAAGACAAGCCGTGGACATTTTGCACCACTTTGCGCTAAATGATTTACGAGAAGAAACCTGACCGCGGTCAGTGGCCTATTTTTAGACTATTTCGTCAGTCGCAGCATGTTAAATCTGATATTATGTTCACTCATATTTAGCATTTACAGGCCAGTGGTTATTCTGGAAATTGGGGGGGCTGTTCTTGTGGCGGTGTTCCTCTTGGTCTACCTCGCTACTCTCTACAATCCTCGAAAAGATCCTCAGTATGAGCTCTGACACGGATTTGATTGGTTAACTCTTGAGATAAGCAGCATATCCTCATTTCTTTCGGACTCTCAAATAAATAAATGACAGATTATCAGACACATGGTCTCAAAACACCACTTTTTTTCTGTTTAAGGTTACATACATCTTGCATGAATTATTTAAAGGGGGGTTGAAATGCTCGTTTTCACTCAATATCCTGTTAATCTTGAGTACATATAGAGTAGTACTGCATCCTTCATAAATCCAAAAATTCTTTAGTTTTATTATATTCATAAGAGAAAGATAGTCTGTACCGATTTTTCCCGGAAAAACACGACCGACTGGAGGCGTGACGTGTGGGCGGAGCTAAAGAATCACGAGCGCCAGTAGGGTTTGCGTTGAGAGCATTTGGAAACTGTGACATTACCGTGAGGGAAAAACCATCATCCAAAACAAACCATGGCTTATAGTCAGATTCAGCCGTTTATTTATGATCCAGAATCAGATCCCGAGGCTGAAACTGAACGAGAGCAGCAGCAGCAACGACTCGCTCCGAACGGGACTCGAACCCGGGTCTCTGGCATGGGAGGGGACGCACTAACAAGGAGGCAGAGATATTTGAAGCAGTTTTACTCACCGCCTGCGGTTCCAACACACAATCGTGACCCTTTTTCATCCTTAAGAAATAAACGATGTGCAAATCCGTCGTCAAACTGGGCCTTTGTTTGTAAAACAAGCATCTTCGAAATGCAGGGAACAAACACAAACACTTGCACAACTCCGTTGACGCTCTGTAAAAATAAACTCCATCCACTGGTCCCTTAATGCTGTTTCTCTTTTGGTAATCTGTGCAGGGTTGTCTTGCCCTGGCAACCAAAAACACACTCCTTCTGTGACATTTCGCTCTCGCTCTGATCAGTGAATGCCTGTGCTCTCAGTGCTCTGCTATACGGGAGCGCGCGCTCTTCCGGGAGAAGTGCCTCAGGACCCATATAAGGAAATTCCGCTCCATCTAACGTCACACAGAGACATACTCGAAAAACACTTTCCGAACTTGTGACAAACCGGAAGGAGTATTTTTGGAACAGAAATACTTTCTGACAATGCATATGCAGCAATGCAACTACCGCGATCAAGGCTCAGAAAGGTAAAAAGGACATTGGTAATATAGTCCATGCAACATCAGTAGTTCAACCGTAATGTAATGAAGCTACGCGAATACTGTTTGTGTGCAAAGAAAACAAAACAATAACTTTATCCAGGAGTTTCTTAGATGGGAGTTCGTGAGACATGCACACCTTACTGCATTTTGAATGTTTCAGTGGCATTTCTGTGAAGATGAACGAAGGTCTTATGAGTTTGGAACGGTTGAGTAATTAATGACACAGTTTTCATTTTTGGGTTAACTATCCCTTTAATTGTTTTGTTGCTGCACTGAATGAGGCCATTTAAACTCATTAGTATCGGTGGAATGCAGATACTGACATTTCATTGACATTCTCTCTCACCGTATTAAAGGTTCAGAAAGGTTTACACAAAAACCAATGGAAGATGTGGTGACACATGCAAAAAATTTCATTTCCCCCACCAAAATGTCTACAGTGCCAAGACAAAAAAAAAAGAATTCTTCTGTGACACATGGTAGGCCCATGTATACAAACTGAAAAATTAATCTGGAAAGAATATGCATTAAAAAAACGTTAGTTTCAAAATCCCCAAATCAATAAACGCAAACTCTTGTGCATTACCATTCTGCTTCGTATAAGGACACAATAGAAAAATGTTAACTTTTGCAATGTAATGCTAGAAATTTAGCTTGAGATAGCGGGGTTATTATTGGTTTGAGTGACAGAGAGGTGACAATGTCACCTGGCACAGCATGTCATATCGAGACGTTAATTCCATTATCACACCTGTAATGCAGGTAAACTAAACCAAGACCCCTATGGATTAAAAGGGCTCGGGAGAAGAAGGGAAGTGAGAAAGACAGAAAGTGAGAACGTCAGTATCAGACTGTGCATCTGTGCTCAGCGGATGGCAATACAGCACTTCTCATTGAGCGGTTATATCTACGAAGCTGTCAGTAAGATACTCGAACACAAGAACAATGGCACTGGACAATATCTAGTCTAGCCATCCAACCATGAAATTGGATACAAGTAAAGTATTTGTTATAATAACACACCTGTCTTTACTTCTACACCCATGGTTTCCTTCACAATAAACTATGAAATCCATCTTGAAAACATTGCTTGGGAAAAGAAGATTATTAAAGGAATATTTCAACTAAATTGAAACGTATCAGGCTACCATCATGACGAGCTTTTCAGCTCACCATTTATCTATATGAAAAAGAGCAGCGTGGATATTCCCCTAAACTTCACCATTGCGTTCCAATGGAGTCATATGTTTTAGGAACGACATGAAAGTAAACGATGACCAATTTTTTATGTCTATGTGAACTATTCCGTTAAATCCTGTGTCTGAGCTTTCAGTGGTGGCATTTGCAGTCATTATTTTTGCCTCCATGCTCAAGAATTTTCATTTTCATGACCCCTGCCACTCATTATTTGTCACCCAGATGCTTAGGATATGCCACATGGGGTATTCGCTGTCTCTGCAAAGTGCCCTTTTGGCAGAGCTGAACTTTATTTAAAAAAAAACCCCACCACATGGCTCTAGATATAAATTTCTTGTTCACACCTCCACTTGCAGATATCATTATCCTCTTCCACCTTGCCAGAAATCAATAGTCGGTAAGAGTGAAATCTTTTTAATAAAGACAGTGTGAATAAAGGTGGACTAGTTAACTCTTGATAGAGCAGTTGAGCGCTGCAACATCTTATTAGTGAGGTTTTTCTCTCTGCACATCACAGAGGGCTTAGAGTTAAAGTCGAAAACATTTCAATTCAGCGTTTCGCAAGTGCCAATGAAGCCGAGCTCATAATCCCACTAGGGAGAGATGCGTTTTCTTGCAAAGCCTGCAATTAAAACTTAACAAAGCAAATGAACATTTTCGTTTCATTATAGGCGAGAGCAGTTTGTCACTTTCCGAGGAAGAAAGTGTTCTATTGTTTGATTTCAGTTTTGCATGATGCTAATTATACGTGACATTTGCATACGAGAATACATGGAAAATATAACCTTCCAATAATGTAACTTACTGTACAATGTTCCACTTACTGCATGACTCAACAAATAAATAAATAAGTGTATGTTTGAATATTAAATTTAGTTCAAATTGTGTTGTAACCTTACCTATATATTATCTAAAAATTAGTCTACAGTGTAGCCTAAAAAAAGTCCACCAAGGCAATTTTGAGATTAGAAATTTTCACTAGCTTATTACTAAAATGAGACCACTGAATGCCACCATGGGCCAACCAGGATCTGGTTCCATAGGACCACGCAAAATTGACCAATTGGAATCAAGTATTCCATAGGACCACGCACAATTGACCAATCAGAATAAAGTATTCCATAGGATCGCACAAAATTGACCAATCAGAATCAAGTATTCCATAGAATCGCATAAAATCGACCAATCAGAATCAAGTATTCCATAGGACCACACACAAGTGACCAATCAGAATCAAGTATTCCATAGGACCACACACAAGTGACCAATCAGAATCAAGTATTCCATAGGACCACACACAAGTGACCAATCAGAATCAAGTATTCCATAGGACCACACACAATGGGCCAATCAGAAGCGAGTATTCTATCATAATATCATTGACCTCATTGACCTTTTCTCCTGGCCAAGGGATATGCCTCTTGTTGGAGAATCCAAGGTGAAGGACTAGACACTGTTGACATTGGTCAGTGGTTAGTATTTTCTCTACAGAATCAGTAATGGTGCTTGTATCCATCAGGCTGAACGTGAGCAGAAAAGGCCTTGATCTGGCACCCCCTGGATCTTCTCTTGTGATTTATCTAGTGCCTGCCATGGGATTCACTTTCTTGAGAGGATTGGTAAGTTGATGCTCACCATATGCTTGTGTATGATCTCCATAATTAATTCTGCTAGGACAAAGAAACTCATATCTTTATCCATATAGGCCGTTCTTGATTGCCCATTAGAAATGCTCAACAGATACGTGCAAGAGTATGAACCGTATCTGAAGGATCCTGTGGGCTTCCCCAAAGTTGCTGTTAATACATTTCACATACTCTAAAGTTATTACATTCAGTCAGTTTTATACCAACAGATTCAGGCTTTTTAATAACCTAAGCTTTATAGCATTGATCTCCTCTAAATGACTGTACGGTAAGTATTACTAATCATTAGCACTCAATAAGGTGGGTGGCTTATTGTCACCTTGGGTAGTCCAAGAATATCCCCTCTGCCTCAGCCCAACACAAAGGTATCGAGGGTACCTTTGTTTTTGTTTAGATTGGGGTTTTAGCTTGCTCAATAGGTTATCAAAAGTCCTTGTTCCAGCTGAAACCCTGGCACAATGGTGGCTCATCGATCAGGCAGGAGATGTGCTGTGACTTGATAAGCTAATCCTACCCATGAGTCCTGGCTGAGCCCCTCCATCAACTCAAACAAGCAGAGGGTGTGACATGTGTGGGAATGTGTTTGATAAGGAATGAGGGCGCGCCAACACGTATGCTTGTACAGAGGACAGAAACCTGCATCGATCACATAATACCTGTGCACTCAGGGACGCCCATGTGCTGGTGAGAATATTTATATAGTATGTATAGGGCAGGGGAAATTCCTTGAAATGTTTCTACTCATATTCAAATTCAACATCTGTGACTGATTCGATACTAATTGAGTGCTTATGCTTATGATACTAAATGCTTACTTAATATATAAAACAATAATGTATATTATTTTATACATAATATATATATATATATATATATATATTAGGATTAGGGATGTAGAATAAGTAGAATAAGTCATTCATATGTTCTTAATTAGCACTAATACATGGCTAATAATGTAGTAATATGCATGCTAATAAGCAACTATTATGTGTTACCTATTCTAAAGTGTTACCATGATATTTTATTTTAAATGTATATTTGTAATATATATGCATTATATTTATAAGTATTTGTGAAAAAATATAATGAATAGTAAAATAAATTTCATTACCATTGTATATGATATTCAAAATCAAGCAATAAAAATAAATTCTCTAAAGATGTATCTGAATTCCTGGGTGAACATGGATTTCACAGCTTGTTATAACTTTCTTGAAAGACTTTCAATACGACGAGGCTCTGTTTAGGGTCTAATCATGGGTAATGCACCCAGATTTGTGTTTTTAAGCCTCAATAAGTATGAATGATTGTGTGAACTCAATGCAGGCGGGCCGATCTGTATTCAGCGGGAGTGCATTGCTGCGGCAGCGCTGGTGCCCTTGGGGATTGAGTTGGACTGCATTAATTTGCCATCAAAGCACTGGTGTGTAGAGGCAAGGCGTGTAGTGTTGACACTCAGATTGAAGTAATACTTGTTGCACGATGTCTTTTCGACTCCAGATGTTGCTGCTCCTGTTCCAATGCTCTTCTAATGCTGGGTTCATTTGCATATGGGCTTTGCACACCTGGCTGCACTTGGATGCTTGATTGGACGGTATATTTTGCATGTGCCATTTTACAGGTGAGACATGAAAAACTTCTCCAATATTTAGTCAAATATTGGAAGAGAGCAAGAAAACATCTGTTAGAAACTGCCAAATCTGTGTCTAAGGTGCACGTTAGAAGCAACCATTGAGGTATACTGTATTTCCTCCATAGTTTCTGGCAGAATCTGGAGATTTCTGTCTACTGTATGCTGATCTTATAGAAAGGCACCATCAAACAGTATCACGTTCAAAGCCTTGGTCTGAACAAGCTCATCCACCACCCCTTTAATTCCCAGTATGAGGCCTGAGCAGTCAGCATTCCTAATCAAAGACCTCCAGTAGAACAGGACTTCACTGGCGTCTCACTGTAGATCTCCAGCTCGACATACTAATGAACGCCTCCTCAAAGCTGAGAGGACGTCACTGCGGTCTATTCATCTATACTTACCCATAGGCAGAGGCCTCTAAAAATACATTACAAGGGCTTGGATGAGACCTCATTTTGCCCTTACCATTGAACTTTACAAAAGTACAATATGAAACTAGGTTCTTGCATTTTCATTAAGGGAATATCAGTTAGTGTTGGTATGTGGGTGCTATTGGGTGCGTTAGCCATTGTTATCTAACTATGGTTGCATCTTCATAACCAACAATAGTCCAATAATTCAGTGTTTCCTGAAATAGTTCCAATGAACATTCGCAAACAGTATCATAAACAGGCATGGTTGGAACTACAGCTCTCGGCCTGTGGTTAGACATACGGCATATTGTTTGACATGTGGACTTAGATTGTGGACACACCACCATTTCTGAAGAGTGGTCACCTAAATAAAAGTAAGCCTGCAGTCTCCAATCCTGATCCTTGAGAACCACTGCCCTGCAGAATTTAGCTCCATATTCGATTTCAATGGATGCAAGTACTTACCCTACATCTTCAGATCACAAATTAATATGTTTTTGATGAAATCCGAGAGCTTTCTGACCCTACATTGACAGCAAAACATTGTTTAAAACCCAGAAAGGTAGTAAGAACATCGTCAAAAATACTCCATCAGTGGTTCAACGGTCATTTTACGAAGTTACGAAAATACTTTTTTGTGCCCCAAAAAAAAAAAGACTTCATTCAACAATTTCTTCTCTTCCGTGTCAAGTCTTCGGTGTACATTCACGGCAGTACTGCTGTTGGAGAGGAAAGAGACTGCTAGGCTTTGGTTCTAACTATCAGCAGTATACACTGCATTCCTCTCCTTGCAATCAAGGCACAGCACATCTGGTTTCTATGTTAGAATGCCAGAACATGCATTGTGGTACTGTAGTAAACAAACGTTGAAGATTGACACAGAAGTTGCATTTAGGTTCTAATGATGTTCTTACTATCTTTCTGGGTCTTGAATGTGTCAGTTAAACTGCTGTCTATATAGGGTCAGAAAGCTCTCGGATTTCATTAAAAATATCTTCATTTGTGTTCTGAAGTTGAACGAAGGTCTTACAGGTTTAAAACGACATGAGGGTGATTAATTAATGACAGAATTTACATTTTGGTGAACTATTCCTTTAAGCAACAAGTTATGTTATTTTATGGGAAATGCACCCCTGAGTGGTTGTGTTTTGGCCCGAGTCAAAGTGACCAAAAGTCCTTTCCTTCAAATTTATTTCACCCGTTTTTTCATTTACCAGGTGAAAATTGTCTTCTCAATTATATAAATCTCAACCACAAATACAAGATCTTGTGCTTCTGTCCACCACAGTGCCAGTGGTCTCATGCTGGAGCGTCGCTGCACCCACGCACTGCAGAAATGTACAGGATTCCCGTCACGACCCTGATGTCTGTCCTCCTTGTCAAACTGCTGCATGGGGCTGGTCCTGTACTGCTCGCCCTGTGCTGCAAACGAGAGCCGGACCACTTATTTTCCATCACACCTGTGCGCCAAATTAACAATGAGAAGAACTTAAATCAATAGAAAAAACAACAACATTGACCTTGAAGGGTTAGTTTCTTCAAGCATTGAGTTCCATCATCATTAACTCATGCTGGGTGAACTATTGCTATGGAAAAAGTGCTAGTTAAATTGGCACCATTGTGTTCCAGTGGGTTGCTGTTAATTTGGCAATCACGTAGGGTACAGGACACTGCTTTTGAAACGTCTGGATTGTGTCAGTTGCCTGAGCTACAGCTGTTACTGAATTCCTCATGAGAAAAACAACTCTAGATTGCTAGATGCGGAGATCATTAAACCATTGCTTGTTCTACCTGTCCTGACACAACAAGACCTTTAACACTGCAGTTTATTAGCCTTCTGTCCCTCACTGTAAAAATCTCATGTGCTGCAACCAGAGGACTCTTATTCTTGTGTTCTCTCCATCTGTTCCACACAAATCCCACAGTTGCATCTTAAATGTAACACATGCCAGAACTTTCTCTTGAATAACTGACTGGACTCATAGGTATTAAAATATCATCCTACAAGATCTTCATCTGGATACGCTGCATGTACATGATCAAGTCAGCAGGGTTGAGTTCTACAACTAATAACCTTAAAAGCAAACTTTGCAGAATGCAGAATTTAACATTCAAAAATGTTCAAATCATTTTTTGGCCAACAATGTAAATGTATAACGTGACAACTCACCAGTTTATTCCAAATATCTATCAAAGGATCCAAATACTGCAACAAAAACATACTAAATCAGTATTAACAAAGGAGCTTTGAATGGAAATACGAAATATTACACAAATTATTGTAATTAATTGCAATAATGTGTAAAATTGCTTAAATAAATAAATATGAAAAACAGATTGTCCTGCATTCCAATTAATATCAGTCAAACTGCATGTGGGTTGTTTTGATTAAATAATAACTAAAGAAATACAGTTATCTAACACAATAAAACACTTAAAAAAACATGATAAAACAATAATAAACATGATTTATGAAAGTTAATAAAACGGTGTTATCCGTTTTTGCAAATAAACTCTTCGTTAGTGCATTAGCTATAGATACTTAGTCTAGCATACTAAATGGCTTCATGCAGAAATTAATTCGCGAAGTCTAGTCATTTTAGTCTCAGTATCTTATAAATACTCACCAGTAGTCACTGCGCGCTGAATTAAAATGTAGTTATAACTTTTAGAGCAGGAAAGAAAGGGAAAAAAAGCTTTGGAGAATGCGGGCATCGATCCCGCTACCTCTCGCATGCTAAGCGAGCGCTCTACCATCTGAGCTAATTCCCCTACGTAGTGCACTACAGCTAGTAAGCAGGAAGCTAACATAAGTACGAAACTCCACTCGCGCTCTTAAAAATCAACAACAACACACAGTACATTCATTAATTATCGACAAGATACGACAACATATTATCAAAGTTTCACGATACAGTACACTCTAATAGCTAACCAGTCATAATAACTGCTTGGCAGTTCACACAATGAAAGAGAAAGAGTTTGGTTAGAAAATAAGTTAAGCTTATTCGAGATTAAATATTCACGGCAAAGTTAATAAATAAACTACCGAGTAAAGCTACAAACATTGCACAAATTCGCACAATCTGCAACATACGCAACCATACACAAAGCTAGCTACACAAAATAAGTTACTGCTTAAAAGTGTTTCCAAAAACTCTGTTATTAAAAATGTTCAAATAATAATAATATTAATAAAAAATTATTCTGCATTCCTATCAAACTGCAAGTGGGTTGTTTTGATTAAATAAAAACAACTAAAGAAATACAGCTAACATACACAAAACATGGTAACAAAAAAAAATTATTCATGAAAATTAATATAAACGGATTTATCTGTTTTTTGGAAATAAACTCTTCATAGACTAAGGTTAGTGCATTAGTTATGGATACTTAGCCTAGCATACTAAATGGCTTCCTGCATAAATTTATTCGCAAAGTCTAGTCATTTTAGTCTCAGTGTCTTATAAATACTTACCAGCAGTCAATGTGTGTTAAACTGAAATGTAATTATAACTCTTAGAACAGAAAAAAAAAAAAATAAATAAAAAAAGCTTTGGAGATTGCGGCTATCGATCCTGCTTCCTCTCGTTTGCGACTTAAAATGCTTCCCACCGACTGAGGCAAAGTAAGCCCACATGAGCCAATCGCGTCTCGCCTGTGGCTTACTTTTGACCAATCGCGTCTCGCCTGTGGCTTACTTTTGACCAATCGCGTCTCGCCTGTGGCTTACTTTTGATCAATCGCGTCTCGCCTGTGGCTTACTTTTGACCAATCGCGTCTCGCTTGTGGCTTACTTTTGACCAATCGCGTCTCGCCTGTGGCTTACTTTTGACCAATCGCGTCTCGCTTGTGGCTTACTTTTGACCAATCGCGTCTCGCTTGTGGCTTACTTTTGACCAATCGCGTCTCGCCTGTGGCTTACTTTTGACCAATCGCGTCTCGCCTGTGGCTTACTTTTGACCAATCGCGTCTCGCTTGTGGCTTACTTTTGACCAATCGCGTCTCGCTTGTGGCTTACTTTTGACCAATCGCGTCTCACCTGTAGCTTACTTTTGATCAATCGCCAGCTGCTATAATTGTCATCTTTGGTAATGCTATACCTCATTTTTGAATATTCCTCATTATTTGTTCATATACAATGTGTATTTTTGGAAAATGAATAGTGGCAGTATAGCTGGAATGCATATATAGCACACGTTTTCTTCAGCATCTGTGAACCTGTAAGTTAAAATCATCAGGCATCCGCTAATTAAGCTACATTACTGTCAACAATGATTTCTGGGCCCTATAACTGAAAATAATGATTAAACAATTTAAACGTATATTTGCTAATGACACATTTTTTAATTTACAAACCAGTACCAAATCGTTGTGGAGATAGGGTGAACTGCATTTACCAAGAAAAATAGCATATTTTCTAAAATAATGTAATAATAATGACGTTTGGATAAATAAATAAAAACAGTTGAGTTTTTTTTTAAAACATACATTTATCCATATGGGCCAAAGTATGTTGAGAATATTGCTCATTTTAGTTTGGGTAGACCAAAAGGTGAAGAACACTTGAGAAATGCCTGAGACTTTGAGAGGTTAACGCACCTGGGGTGACCCTGGGGTAAGAGGACCGCATTTGAAGTATGAGGATGTGTGTTGTCAGAAGACTGGTCTTTATTTTTGTAGCACATTGTAAGTGTAGTCATAGTTTAAAAGGACAGTGTTTGAAACAGGACATGCTCTTTCATGAGTATGTGAAAAGTACTTTGTGTTTATTGTGCGTACACTGTGTCATGGTTTAAGAGGACAGCATAGGAAACAGAAGGAAATGTTAGACTTCATATTTGACTTTACATAATGATATATCAGGGACTCCTGTCTTCTGTGGACAACTCCTCATCAGGCCGTTTATGGTCCTGGCCATGTTTATTACCACAGTCACATTGATGAAATAATGAACCAGCTGTCTGAGTTAAACCAGAGGACACTCATTCAGTGGTAAGCAAGGCCCATTATTTGCTTCAAATCAACTTAATACTTCTAAACATATATATATATATAACATATATATAATACAAGTAATTTATTTTCAGATTTCAATGGCAGGAGAAGAATCTGTCTCTCCTGTGTCCCGTTACACCCAGAGGAACAGGCGCCGGCAGGACCTGGAGACAGAAAGCGGAGTCCATAAGAGTAAGTATGTGCAAGGGGTTACTTTTATCATGTGTAGCAAATGTTGGCAGCCCAAAACTTAATAGTTTGGTCATAGCCGATATGGTAATGCCATATTTTGCTCATGCGCCTCAAATGGCAAATTTTTAGATGACTGGATGGCAGAACAGCACCGGCAAAAAAATGCCAAACTCCACCTCCTCAATAAATAATGTCTCTCCTGTATATATTCTGTATATAGGCTATTCTGTGTGGCTATTACTATGTGAATGTGTGTCCTCATGGCAATATTTGTGTGTATTTATTTTAATTAATTTATAAAATCTGATAAAACATATCACACACACACACAAAACATTAATAATAGATAACTAAATAAAGGTGCAGTCGATTGTACACTTAACAACAGACGTGAAATCGACAGCATGGCTCAGCTGATAGAGCTTGGGTTCGAGTCCAACCTGCGAAGGGTGACTTGATTCAAATGTAGCTAACTAAAACTCCTTTATAACACACAGGAATTTAGTCCGAGTATTGTTGCAGGGGAAATTTGTTGGCCTATTTCCGTTTTCTGTGACTTTTTCGCTTGCGTGCGGGCAAAAGGATTGGGCCTCTCTGCTAATCCCTTTTCTTAACACTACAGCTAGTATACAAGTATGTGACATAAGTTAGAAACTCTACTTCGTTCTCTGCACAGTACATTTATTAATTATATACAAGATACAACACCATAGTTTCATGATACAGTACACTACTATTGATCAGATATCCAATCTTAAAACTTACTTACCAATTCACATAATGAAAGGGAAAGGGTCTGGTTAAAAATAAACCAGTATAAATAAAGTTACTAAATAAACTACAGAGTACAGCTTCAAACATCGATTTGCAACATACGCAACCGTAAACAAAACTAGCTACACAAAATAAGTAAATGTAAAATTAGGAGCAACCCTCTTTGTTAGCACAGTATATCAGCCAAACACTAAGAGCTTTTTTTTTTCAGTCGTAGTGTAAACGAGAAAGAGTTTATTTGCAAAAACAGATAACTCCGTTTTTAAGAATGTAAAATAAAAAATGATAATTAAATTCTGCATTCCAGGTAATATCAGTCAAACTGCATGTGGGTTGTTTTGATTAAATAACAATAACTAAAGAAATACAGCTAACATACACAACATACACTATAAAAACACGATAACACAATAATAAACCTGATTTATGAAAGTTAATAAAAACGGTGTTATCTGTTTTTGCAAATAAACTCTTCGTTAGTGCATTAGCTATGGATACTTCGTCTAGCATACTAAATGGCTTCATGCAGAAATTAATTCGCGAAGTCTAGTCATTTTAGTCTCGGTATCTTATAAATACTCACCAGCAGTCACTGCGCGCTGAATTAAATTGTAGTTATAACTTTTAGAGCAGGAAAGAAAGGGAAAAAAAGCTTTGGAGAATGCGGGCATCGATCCCGCTACCTCTCGCATGCTAAGCGAGCGCTCTACCATCTGAGCTAATTCCCCTACGAAGTGCACTACAGCTAGTATGCAGGAAGCTAACATCAGTACGAAACTCCACTCGCGCTCTTAAAAATCAACAACAACACAGTACATTCATTAATTATAGACAAGATACGACAACATATTATCAAAGTTTCACGATACAGTACACTCTATTAGCTATCCAGCAAATGAATGGGAAAGAGTCTTGTGAAAAATAAGTTAAGCTTACTTTAAATATTCACGGCAAAGTTACTAAATAAACTGCCGAGTAAAAATTAATTGCGAAATAATTCGCACAATCTGCACCATACGCCACAGTAAACAAAGCTATACAAAATAAGTTAACTTAAAAGTACACCGTCCTATAAAAACGAGCAACCCTCTTTGTTACACAGTATATCAGCCTAACACTTAGAGCTTTCCTTCGGTCGTAGTGTAAATGAGAGTCTTCCAGCGCCGACACCGTCAGCTGCAGTGTGATGAGACAAGACAGACGACATCTGCAGTGAAACAGAGTCTGAACACGGGGAACACGCGACAGTGAACTGGAGCAATAATAACTTCATACCAACAGAGAACTCGTCCTCTCACCATGGTGAGTTTAGGCTGAATGTGTGTGGGTTTCACTACGAAAACATTGATAATGCGCAGTGCATTGCGGTAGGGGATGCTCTAACATGCTATAAGGAGAGTTGAGGATGATGATGTATATTCCGTTGTGTCGTATATAATGTGTTTGGGCTGGTTACAGTGCTGCATAGTGCGTATGTGTGTGGTCTGGATCATGTTGCATAAAAGAGTACGGGGGGAAAGGGCCTACATTAGTTAAGCAATTCTGTGTGGCTTTGTTCAGACAGCAGAAACCTGATTATTTTACCATAACATTCTCTAGACTCTACCGTATGTTTGCAAAACTGATCCAAACCACGTTCATGCTCTGTGCATGTATCATGCTGGTATATACATCATTATAAATGCAGTAGATTTATGTCAGATATTGCCCACATTGTATTATTATGTCATAAATGAACAAGCTAATTTGTGTGCAATGTTTTAAAGATCTTGTGCTTGGAAACCATTACCTGCACGCTGTTGTTCCTTTCACCCTTTGTGACCACCTACCCAGCCGAACTGGAGAAAGGACGGAGGAGAGTGGTTCATGTAATGGGTAAGAACTTCTTCTGTGCCGTTTTATACCAGGTGTACCAGATCACAATGTACATAAGGCAAATCTGCAAATGCGGCGTGAGCTGAAGAAGGTTATGATACCCCACAGACAACCGCCTACTTGTACAAAAATGCTTTGCAAGGGTGTTAAACACGCAACCAACTAATAAATACAATTATTTTGTAAGTGCATTGATATTCAGAGCACTTAATGTACATTTTGACAGTCAGAGACCACTCCCCCCATGACATCTGATAGTTGTTGCATATTTATATTGCAGGTAAACATACATTATAATCAGTTTCAAGTCAACTATGTCACATTTCTTCATTTGGTATTCATTTTTATGTAAGCAAGAAAAAAACGGTCTTTAATTGAAGCTGTTGCACTAGCTGTCTTCTAACAGCATGTTCCCAACATTTACTTGGCAGCTACCAATTACTTTCAGGAAGTCTGTGGTTACAGTGATATTGCTTTCAGTTTAGATCCTTTGCTTCGGACGGAATACCCGTTCTTTAGCTGTCTCTGGCTGAATTAATGATGGGACATGTTTGGCAACCCTGCTTTCAAAAGAAAAGGTGTTGTGGTAACAAACATTTCAGAGTTCCAGGTATCCAGCTGACAGTTTAAATGAGCAGATGTCAAAGCTGATTACGGCCCTTGAGGTCTGTCCGGAAAATCTTGGATCGCCATCAGAGGAGGTGTTGTTTGATAGCTGTGTTTCACACTTTTAAAGACTTGATGGCTTGGAGATCCAGCTATGCTTCAAGTGCCATTGAACAGCCTTCAGACAAAAGCAAAGGGTTCTGTGGGAAATAAAAGATAAGGTGAAGGATTTAAGCATTTTCAATGTCTTTTTAGACAGATATTCATTTTAAGATCAGATGCTTATTTAGCGCAACAGGTAAAGCTAGGGGTACTCAGCAATAGGGCCGCTTCTGAATCACAATTGGCACTCTTAAAGGATATTCATGCAGTATGCAGATTTTAGACCGATGTGACATGTCACTTCACTCAATTGAAAGGGACAAAGCACAAAGAATACTAAAAGATTTGGCTATATTTTAAATGAAATTGACCCTATTTGCATATGAACTGAATGAAAAAAACCACAAAATTGCATACTTTCCCTCAGTCCCATAAAGTTAGAAAATTTTAGAAAATTTTAGTCAAAAATAGAGTAAAATCCAGTCAAATTGACAGGTATTCTCAAACGTCAAAAATTCAACTGAAATTCATATTCAAGTATAATTGTAACACTTTCAATCTAATTCGGTTTGAATGCTGAAGTTTCTGAAGTTTAGCATGGTGCAGGAACTCAATTTATAGAGTGTGCTATTTCATAAAGTGTAAAGTGGAAACTTATTTCTCTTTTTCCCTAGAGGATGATACAGGGGCAGTGATAGTCCAGACTGCTCCAGGTAAGGTGGTCACTCATCGTGGTGGCAGTATCACCCTTCCCTGCCGTTACCACCATGAACCAGAGGACATCGACCCTAACCGCATCCGCATCAAATGGACGAAGGTTTCCGATGCTTTCCAGTTTGAAGACGTGTTTGTGGCGCTGGGGCGTCAACAGAAGGCATTTGGGTCCTACCGTGGTCGAGTGTCTCTGGAACGGGCAGGACCAGGAGATGCTTCATTTATCATTCACAACATCACCTTGCAAGATTACGGCCGCTACGAGTGTGAGGTCACCAATGACATGGAGGATGACACTGGATTTGTCAATCTAGACCTTGAAGGTCAGGGAACTGGTCTTGGTTGTAGTAACTAATGGCGCTTTTCCACTGCATGGTACGGCACGGTACGGTTCACCTTTGGGAGGTTTCCCACTTGGTACAGTACCTGGTACTTTTTTTAGTACCACCTCGGTTGAGGTTCTAAGTGAACCGTACCATTACCAAAATGTGACGTGTAAACTCCGCTGATCACGGATTGGCCAGAGAGAATCTTCACTACCTGTGTCACTGAACTTGCGACACAAACACAACCGAACCGCTAGATTTAAATCGGCACAGTAAGCGAAGGATCAAACACAACTGTTTTAAACAAGCACACTTTTTTTAACAACCCAAAATGGCTGTTTCGTTGTCTGTTGAGGAATCACAGATGTTGCTGTTGTTGATAGCAAAGGAGTGGATCCAGTGAGAGCTTGATGGGGCGACGCAGAATGAAGAAGTTTTCCACAAGTCGTGGCAGTAGAGCCGGCGCAACAATAACAACGTGTTAATAATCCCGCCCACTCTAAAGCCGTACAAAACTGCAGTTGAAGCACAAACTGAGCCTAGTCGAGCCATGCCGTACCATACTGAGCTGTACAGCGCAGTGGAAAAGCGCCATAAGGGTGCTTTCACACCTGGCCCATTGTTTAGGAACATGGCATAGTAAACACAGGTAATGCATTCCATACCTTAGCCGCATTAAAATTCACATTAAGGCTGATACAAGAAAAACAACCAGCAGAGCGTAGAGAGCGAGAAGGTGTGGAAAGAGTTACCAAGTCACAAATGTAATCTGGAGTCAATCCATGCACTGCTTTATATGTTAAAATCTGAGTTTTAAAATCAATACATGATTGGACCGGGAGCCAACGAAGTTGCTGGAGCACTGGGGTAATGTGATGGCGTGAGGATGTAGAAGTCAAAACCCATGCAGCAATAATCGAGCCATGATGTGATGAAGGTATAAATAAGCCTCTCAGCATCAGCCCTAGAAAGAAAGGGTCTAATGCAAGCAATGTTGCGAAAATGGAAAAAAGCAACTTTAGTTGTGTTTTTGAAGTGAGAATTAAAAGTCAGCTGAGCATCAGAAATCACACCCAAATTACGGACCTGTGCAGGAGGAGATATTTGGGTATTGTCAACTGAAAGTTTAAAATTACTGAACTTATTAACATTAGATGAAGTGGCAATCAATAAAATTTCAGTTTTAGAACAATTTAGTTTTAGAAAGTTGTGTTTCATCCATGCCTTAAAGGTGCAATAGGAGATCTTGGAAAATGTTAACATTAGCCCGATAGCACTGAAAGCGAACATCCCACCCTCCCTGCAATCGCCGTCCAAAGCCACGCACCCTGAACGCATGCTCACAGACCAGAATACCAGAGACAACATTACTACAATAGGCTACATTAGCAGTTCCCAGTTCCAGTCCATGTTCCAAAGTGAAGTAAACTGAAAGTGAACCACACCAAGAATACAAAGGAACATTGTAATAATTTTAATCCTTGTTTTGGAACAAATCAAATCGATCTACAGGTGTGAAAGCACCCCAAGATAGTATAAAGTGTCATATTCCTACTGAACCAACTTCTTCTTTTCAAAAGGTGTGGTGTTCCCATACTACCCTCCATCCGGACGCTACAAGCTAAACTACCACCAGGCAGAGGAAGTGTGCCGACAGCAAGATGCAATTCTGGCCTCTCATGCGCAACTCCATAAGGCTTGGCTTGAGGGATTGGACTGGTGCAATGCCGGCTGGCTAGAGGATGGTTCGGTCCAGTACCCCATCTCCCATCCTCGAGACCAATGTGGCCACAAGGATAGTCCCCCCGGGGTCCGCAACTATGGCTACAGACACAAAGATGACGAACGCTATGATGCTTTTTGCTTTACCTCGAACCTCAACGGTGAGTGTTTGCCTAGGGTGGAATTGCTTATTAGAGCTCTTTTCTGGCCTGAGGCTGTTGGACTAGGTTCCTGTTGAGAAGGTCCTCCTGCTTCTCCTTTCACTGCCTTCCGTTTGATACATATCCAATAAATGGTGCCAGTCCCACAAATGAAGGAGTGTTAACTGAGCAATGCATCAATTCCTGGAAAATTGGCCAAATCAAATCAGGTTTCAGGGAAACTATGATTTAGTACAGCTTCTGAGGTGCAGAGTCACTTTGTGACCATGCAGGAATAATAGGCGTTTGCACAGTTGAAAGTAGAATTGATTTTGTCTTCAGGAAGAAAACTATATTTTTGGCCCTGGTTCAGACTATTTGTTACTAAGTGCTGTATGATCCAGTGGGTGCCCAGTTCTTCAGACCCACTCACAGTCTAGTCACTGAGAGCCAAAAGGCTTTTCTTTTGTCCCCCAAGTGGGCTATTAGAGAGGACAGCTTGTCCTGAAATCTTTATAGCTAGGGCAATTTTCAATAATACCCCTATACTGACCAGCTGCTGGAAATTTAGCAAATGGCCCAGTGGGAAATATGAGACAATCTGCTGCCCTAACAGTCAGACATCACATAAACAAACAGAAAATCAATGAATGACTTCTGAAAAACAAATGGCGGTCTGAAATGTTTCCTTTTTTGTGCTTTGCTTTTTTGATTCACCCGGTCAGACCTGAAAAAAAAAATGCATTGTCATTTCATCATGATGAAGGCAGGATTTGAAATCCAAATTTCCGATCCAAATTTTGATATCTTCTGCAGTGAAATGTCTACTCTCCAGAATAATTTCCTTAGCATTTTTGACGAAACGTTCCACTGGAAGAATTTTCTTCCTTTACTACTCTTCTCACAGCTTTTGTTGTTTTTCATAAAACTGTGTTTCTCTCGCAGGACGTGTTTACTTCCTCAAACGTTTTAAGAAGGTAAACTACCTTGAGGCAGTAAAGGCATGTCAACGTGACGATGCAGTGATCGCCAAAGTCGGACAATTGTACGCCGCATGGAAGATCCAGCTCTTGGACCGTTGTGAGGCAGGCTGGGTGGGAGATGGCAGCATCCGTTACCCCATCGTCAATCCTCGGGCCCGCTGCGGGGGCCCAGAACCCGGTGTCCGAAACCTAGGTTTCCCTGATAAAAAGTTCAGCCTCTACGGAGTCTACTGCTTCCGCAGGAACTCATATGTCCAGTCAACACAGGCTCCAAAAGAAACCACAACCAAACCGGCTAACAGCACCAGAAGCATCTGAAAGTGCACGATACTAGTCACTAGCATCACGGCTTCTTTGTTTGACAGACAAGGCTTTTTGCACTCCGGCTACTAAGCAACTAGGCTCGTGCTGAACTCGGGGTATAATTGAGCTTGTATAATTTCACACACTTGCTTGAAATGAGGTGTCAATCAAACCTTTCTCTTCAGAGACATTAGTTTCGCAGTATACCCTGCATGCAGAACTTAGCCTTAAGGTTCTCAACTTGTTTTTTTTCTGTTTCCCAGGGAAGACAAAATTGACTTTTATTAGTGCTAAGAAAGCTAATTTAGCCTTATAATGAGTATAGCACATTAGCAATAGCCCTCAATGACCTGTTGACGACGAAGTGATAATAGACAACACTTGCTTCAGATGCTAGCATGAACTGGAAAGCTTGGCTGGGCTTAGCTTGCTTATGAAAACCAAAATTCACAGTTGTTGCTATCTAAGCAAGTAGCAAAACCGATTAGCTTTGCCAATTACTATGCACATAATACTAGACGCTCGTTTTTGATACGTTTTGAATGACCTTGCAAGCAATAACAGAATTAGGCATGACATTTTCTAGATGTTTATCACAGTGCTAAAGCTAAAATCTTGTGAATGCTTTACTATTTCTTAGTGGTTGATTGCACTGTCCATTCAGTATCGCACAATAGTGTCTATGATGATGCATTTTAGATTAAAGTTATTTACCTGTTCGTGCCCGCCTGTCAATTCTCTTAACGACTGTGGATGAAGGGCACAGAATTGCTTGTAAACACAAAAGCTTAACCTCTGATACAGAAAGGGAAGGAGAACCTGAAGACACCGGTAACCATGACAATAGCTGAACATGGCTCTAACAAATTGCACATTGCTATTTTAGTTTGTCTCGGGCATAAGCTCCTGGCGATGCTGCACTTTCTGTTTACAGTCTGCAAAACACTTGAGAAAATGTTTGTTGCTTTGCCAGAATCACATAAGTGACCCTTACATTTCCATAGTAACAGCTATAATGAGGCCTCATGAATTTCAAAGGAAAGCAACAGTCATTTGTTAAACTGCTCAAATTAGGCTGTTTACTCTGATAGCTGTTTTGCTATATGCTCAGCATTTCTGGTTGTATTTAGCACCCTGTAGTGAATTTTAATGCAACAGATTCTAAACATTTCGAACGATACAGAAAAATAAAACCACAACTCTGAACATTATATAATGAGCACTAAAATATATACAATACTATTTCTTAGAAACACAAAAAATGCTAAAAAACAGTAAACGACAGTGAAAAGCTAACTTCTGTTGGAAACTGCCATTATATCACATATGTTGTACAAGCCTCATGAGAAGAAGACGGAGTATAAAAAGATTGTTGCATTATCTTTCATCGGATAGATTTCATCTTCCCTCAACATGAAAAAGTCAAAGCTAATTGAACAACTGAGCACGCGTCCTCTTGGGAAAACAGAACTGGATCGGATCTCAAAAAGGTGCCGTGTTTGTCTCATTTCTTACCTGCTGACAGGGAAAAACTAAGTGAAAATTGAACACTCAGACATCATGTAGTATCCAAGCACGAGGTGTCAAATAATTTCCTCATCTATTCTGAAAGCGAAAATGCAGTGCCATGTGAAAGGAAGTCTTATCTGTTAGCATTCCCATCTCAGCAGGAACAAACAGACATGTATTTCAAAAACAAAACCCCTTGGTTAAGACCGTGTTAATCACATAGAAATCAAGTCATAATGATTCTTGTATTAAAGATAATGCATACATATCTAACGGAGGCCAGTTAGTAAGTGCTGTCTAGATAAACCTCACTCCCATGCTTTCAAAGCATTATCTGATGCTAGAGGCCATGGTCTTTAGCGTCCTTGTTAGCATGCTCACTTTCCATGCCGGAAACACTGGTTCAAATCTTGGAGTGAGCAAGGCAAGTATAGCCGGAGGGGTTATACATAAACTGAAAAGTAGGGCTGTCATGATTCCTCGATGTAATTCTCAATCCTAGAATAATAATTGACTGCAATTTGCCTGTGTCGAGTAACTGGCAAAATACCGGAAGTGGTTCATTCCACGTCAATCCATAAAATGCATTATTAGACCGATTTCCAAGTCTGCATGATATATTAAACGCATTTAAATATCATACTAAAGCATAATGCTACTGTGAATTCACAAATGCTACAATTCAATTAAATAAATATATGCAATGTATACGCTTTCATTATTTAGCATTTACATGTTTGGAGCATCTCAAACTCCATCTCTGCATATTTTTGTGAGGTTGGGTTTATTATAACGCTCATCTGGGAACACCATGCACCATTTCATCAGATTTTAAGGTAAACCATTTTCAAACCTATGCTAACACCGGAGAATATACTTCACTCACTTCACTCACTTATATATCTCAATATGCAAACTGTTCATCGCGATTTCAAAATAAAAAATTACGTTTTGATATCTAAATATATATAAAAAAAAAAAATGTGAGTACTTACTTTTGATACTTTATTTGAACTAACTGTTGACTCATTGCTAGTATAGAGGAATTTTAAATATTTTTAAATACTACTGTTCAAAATTATTATAAAAGCATTCAATTACTCGATTAATCATCACAAAAATCAACGATTACTCGAATACCAAAATAATCGCTAGTGAAAGCCCAACTGAAAAGCTTTGCTAGTCTGGCTATAGGAAATATTGACCAATATGATAGTGGACTGACGGGATTTTGCTTATTTGCAATTGAAGCATCTTCAATTACAAGACCTTCGGAACAAAAAGCTATACAAATAGGGATAATGTCACATATTTGCACGTTCTGGCTTAATGCATCCTTCAGACAAACACTCCAGGCTCATCAAGCTAATATGTGTAGCCATTCTTCTTGTGTAAACTTTGAGAATGCTGTATTATGCACGCAATGCTTTACATAGTAATTTGCTGAAGTGTTTGTAACATTGATTGGCTTATTTCGGCAGGTAATGAGTCCGAGCATACAAAGGCTCTGCTTGGTTGAATGAGCCTCCAGCAGTGAACAGTGAGCGTTTGCTGTTTGTTTAGACCGTAAGCTTTGAGCAGGGATGCTGCTGATTCGTTTCATTTGGAAGTGGCTGCAGGTACAGATCAAGAGCGAACATACTGCTTCTGCTCGACGGACTGTGTTGAAAGAACTCAGACTGAAGTGGAAAAGAAAGGGTAGAAGGTTAATGCAACTGTTTAGAGCATTTATTCACAATGAGCTCTTGAACATGACAATAAAGTGTGGTGTGGTTTCTCAGGTTTGTTCTACCTGAGAAAAAGAAAACTGTGAATTTCCATGTTTAGATACTAGCAACAGTGATGTAAGTAAGATGAGCTATGAGCAAAATAGACATTGCATCTCAGTTTGCACACTATCCATCCCAAACATATCCAAATTGAATTAAGTGCCATTCACATGAAGGATGATAACTGTATTTAGTTCTGTAAGAATTAGGAAATCCACACCATAATTATAACGTGACAGAGGAACAATATATTTGGAATTACCTCAAGAACGATTCTTTTTTCAGCTTGTGAAACAGAATCTGCCAATCAGAATCCACCCAACTTTTAAATATTTAATGAGGCAGATGAAATACTCCCTGTGTGTTTATGATTCTTTATGTTCTTGGCATTCCAAATAATAATATTGTAAAACAGTGTGCCAAAATAGAATGTCCTTAAGCCTTTTCGGTTAAAATGACAAAAAAAAAAAAACTTTGTAAGAAAAGGTTTATTATGGTTTTCTGTTAAAGTACAGCCGAGGAAGGCAAAACTACAGCATGCCTTAACAGTTTTAAACACAAAAGTTACAACCTAAGTTTAAAGTAAAGAATTATCTAGGCCTGGGATCCTCAAATCTGCCTTGCAAGACCCACTTTCCTGTAGATTTTAGCTCCAGCCCTGAACAAACTCACCTACCTGTGATTTTCTAATGATCCTGAAGACATTGATTAGCATTGAGTTGGAGCCAAACAATCCAGGAAAGTGGATCTCGTGAGGCAGATTTTGAGGATCTAGATGCTTCCACTTCAAAAGGAAAGTTCACCCGAAAATGAAAATGCTGTTATTAATTACTCACTCTCATGTTGATCCAAACCATAAGCCCTTTGTTCATCTTTAATATACAAATTAAGATATTTTTGATTAAATCCGAGAGCTTTCTGACCCTCCATAAACAGAAACGCAATCACTTGGAACAAAATGAGGGCAAAACGAAGTTTGTTTGGAGCTCAAAACAGCATGCCAGAAGTTAGAGGACTCTGGTAAGGAATTACCGTAGCATTGACTCACCATGCTAAGATGGCAACTACACAGGACTATGTCAGAATATAGATCCCAGTCACAATTTTTCAAAATGCTTTCGGTTTACAGCAAGGAATACATTCGCAAAGCAAATCCATGCATCTGGCAATTCAAATGCTATTAACACTTAGCTTCAGTCAGTGGAAAAGTTATTGGATTAGATGCTTAATATTTAGAGAGAAAAAAAAAAGAAAAAAAAGAAAGTGGGTTTACGCTTCTTCAAACTCATATTCCTCCCAGATTAGTAACTGGTTCAAAAGAAAGCTCCACAGTAAATCAGGAATGTGTTTTTGCAGTTGGAAAAATGCCTAGGTCATCTTAAGAGCAACCCTAACTAGATTGCCCAGCTTGACGTCTGATGAGGACAGTGTGCCCTTGCAGCACGGAGAGAGTCTAGCACATGCAGATCAGCCGGGCAAAAAGATCTCCCACTACAGCTGTCAAATTAAACTAGCTTGGAATTGATTCAAATCAAAGTTGCTCATGGAGTTTCAACGGTTAAACTGTCAAAATAAATTTAAAGGAACAGTCCAGCCAAATTTTTTTTATTTTGTCTTTTACTTACCCTCACGTAATTTTAAACCCAAACAATGTTGTTTTCTAACATGGTCACACGGAAAATAGCTATATTCCTTTTTTTTAAATTTTTTTTTAGATCACTTTTTTTTGTTTAGTTTTTTCCCATGGCATAGTGACTTAAGGGACAGCCTATTCAAAAATTAAAATTCTATAATCAATGTTGTTACAAACTCATTTGTTCATCTTTGAAACACAAATGGAAATACTTTTATTGAAACCTGTACTCACCTGTACTTGGTTGAAACTTGGTTCTTGCACCTCAAGCGTGCACATTGAAACCTCCTTTTACCAAATTTGATGCTTTCAACGAATTTGCACTGATCATTGTTTTTATGTGAATAAAAGCCTCAATTAAATCTATTCACCGAAAACCACTAAATTCATACACGCACAACAATATATTTTGGGACTTTTTGAAATGTCAAGGTTTTTGTTGGAATGAATTTTTGATGGAGGGATAAAATATATTTATTTGTGTTTTGAAGATGAATGGAAGTCATATGTTCGGAATAATATGAGGCTGAGTAAATGATGAATTTTCATTTTGGGATGAACTACAGTATTTAAATCCTGTTTCTCAAACAAAACTAGCGTATGACTTCAGAGCACTTGGAATATAGTGAACAAGTCACATGGAACAAGTTAGCTATTTTTTTTTAGCTAATATCTGTCTTTTTAAGGAAAAAAGTAACATGTAGGAGAGTAAATAATGACAGAATTTATATTTTCAGAGCTGTGCTTATGGAAAGATTTTGCCTCTTTGAGGGTGCTTTTTCATTAAACAAGTAATTCATTTTCAAATTGTATGTCTGGATGAATAATACTCTGATATTTCATGACTTACACCTTGTTCTGCTGCATTTCAGTGCTCTTCTGAGTCTTGATCCCGCCTGTTTATTAAACGTGAGAATCATAGCTCTGTACAGGAGCAGATACAGGAATATTTACAATGTCTCGCTCCTTAGTGAGGATGAAACATCAAAGACCTTGAATCTGACATGAAGAGATAAAGCAGAGGAAGTCAGAGATACAAGATACTATGTATGAATTATTCACCACGCACTTCTTGTGAGCCAATGGCCTAATAAGATCCTGCGTCCAGTGATGGAGGGAAAGAGAAAGATTAAACAACAAAAAAAATGTTAATAGCGGCAAATAATCTGCTGACAAATTTATCCTGGCTAAACCAAACAACTTCATATTTTATTAATCTGTATAAAATTATAAATAATTTTTATGTCCCTTGAGTTTTAAAGGATTAATTCACCCAAAAATGAAAATTCTGTCATTAGTTAAACACCCTCGTGTTATTCTAAACCTGTAAGACCTTCGTTCAAATTCAGAACACAAATGAAGATATTTTTGATGAAATCCGAGAGCTTTCTGACCCTACATAGACAGCAACACAACTGACACGTTCAATACCCAGAAAGATAGTAAGAACATTGTTAAAAATAGTCCATGTGTCATCAGTGGTTCAACCGTAATGTTATCAAGCTACAAGGATACTGTTTTTCTGTGCAAAATAAAAAAATACTTTATTCAACAATTTCTTCTCTTCCATGTACCATCACGCATCGAGTGAAGTCATTATTTTTGTTTTCTTTACACACAAAAAGTATTCTTGTAGCTTCATAACATTACGGTTGAACCACTGATGTCAACTATTTTAACGATGTCTTTACTATCTTTCTGGGTCTTGAACTTGGTAGTTACGTTGCTGTCTATGAAGGGTCAGAAAGCTCTCGGATTTCATCAAAAATATATTCATTTGTGTTCTGAAAATTAAAGGCTGTACTGTCCACTTAATTTGTTAAAATGTAATTTAAGGGATAGTTCATCTATAAATGTCAATTCTGGCATTATTTACTCACCCTTATGTAATTTCAAACTTTGACACTATATACGTACATTGTATGGAAAACAGTAGCATGAACATTCTTCAAAATGTCTCCTTTTGTGTTCTATAGAGAAAAGAAAGTTTGGAACCGCATTTTTGTAGTGTAGTTAATGGCAAAAACCCATAAGAATGTGTAATCTGAGACAGAAACCACTGTAAAGGAGAAGACAGATTCAATGGCATTACCGATCCCATTCAATGTTTTTAATTCGGTAAAGAATATAATACAATGACAGAACTAGAATTCATAAGAACATCAATAAATATCGAATAACACATATGGACCACATTCACACAGCCTGACTCGAGTCATCCCAGTGAAGGAAATGCTTAAAAAACAACAACAACAGTATCTCAATGTAGAAGATGGTGTTTGGTATTTGATGCAGCAGCAGTAGTGTTTTCTGCCTAGCGTCGGAGAACAGAGAGTAAGCCTGTGTGACTGAGGTCCAGGGACTCT
The DNA here is from genome assembly GCF_003368295.1 of Carassius auratus. Taxonomy (NCBI): domain Eukaryota; kingdom Metazoa; phylum Chordata; class Actinopteri; order Cypriniformes; family Cyprinidae; genus Carassius; species Carassius auratus. Next base: position 9,027,717 of record NC_039264.1, on the reverse strand, counting down.
ACAAACACATCCAGATTGCATTTTTAAAAAGTGGAAAATAAATAAATCCATACATAAAAAATGGGCAGAAAACATCAAGAAGTTAAAACAAAGTCTGTACATCACCGAGCTGGGGAGTGGTGTCAAAAGATTTTATGGTTTTGTCGCAATACTGTTTTGCTACAGCCAGAGGAATGAATTTACTGCTGGTAACAGCCGGGAATGCTGGGTCATTAATTAACGACGGGATGCCCTTCAAGCCAACAAATAATAAATAAACATAAATAAGAGCTGCAACTGTACATATACAGGAAAAGTCTCATATGCTTGTTTCTGAAATGTAAACAAAAATTCAGCTATATTAATCGGTATCATAGAGTCTTCTTTAAGGTCCTCTCCAACAGTGTTATAATCAAATAAACAACGTGCATGACAAAGTCTTATATAATGATATGAAAGATGATCAGATTATCAGATAAGATTAAGTTGTAATACAGATTCAAATGAGGTAAAGTGTGGACAATGAAAGCATGGTTTAGGTGAACAGGGAACGCCGGAGGTTCGGGTTAAATCTACAAAGCAGTAGTGATTTCCCAGAACAACCCACACTGCCACCGGCAGCTGAACTGGCTTCTTTGTCATGGTAATTTCCTTTCTGACACCGTCCAATCAAAGACATTTCCAGCAGACGAAGATAACGCACTAAAAATTCTGATGTGCTACTCTTGCCGCGATAGTCCGGAAGGTGATGATGGATGTGGCTTGTTACCGGCAGTCCTGATTAAACAGAGGACATTGTGCTCCCGTCTCACCTCCGTAGCTTCCTCTTTACCTCCAACAATCATGTTAATACGAAAAGAACAAGGTTAACGTCTCGATAAAACATGACCATTTTATCAAAATGGGAAAGAAACGCCATTCTCGGCTGCAGCAGCGGAAAGCAAACAAACCGTTGGAGGCTATTGCGAGAGTATTTTGCATATTCTTCTTGCGAGAATCTCAACTAATCTGGCTGAATGAGTCATGCAAACAAGCCTAAATAAGAGTATGTTCCAGAAATGTAACTACAAAAGGGTGGCGCAGCTAGCGTAACCACCTCTGGGACACCAATTGCTCTGTGGCAATTAGTAAGACAACTTGCCACAAGAAAATCCTGCAGCTGCCTCTTATAGTTCTTCAGAATGCCTGCCAAAAGACAGCTGTGAACATTCTTTGTTTAGAGATTCATTTTTATAATCAAGGCTCATAATTATGTTGCCACATTGTTAGCCATCTGCCTTCCTTCGCTAGCCTCAGCTGAGGGCTGTAAAGAGCTATTAGTGTGATATAGAGGTACATTAGCGGCTAATATGGATTATTAGGATCCTGGGTATCAGAATGAGACTCCAATTTTGACAGACAAATTGCATAAGACTGGTGCACCTCCTGTTCCATGCTAATCATGCATGGGCATTAGAAGGAATAGGACAAAACCTGCTCAGAACAGGTCATTATTCACCCGAAAATCGGAAAAAGAAAAACAAGTTATTTTACTTTAAGGATGTGGATTTAGTTTTGAATTGTGACGTTATTTTCAAGAAAATTAACTTCTTTGAAATTACTATGATGAGAACAATATATCAATTTTTTTTAATTCTCAACAAAAATGATCAACACACATATACATAAATAATAATAATAATAATAAAAAAGCAGAATTTATGTTTTTCTGAAATTTACTACAAATGCATGCTCCTCCCTTTTCGACTAAACTTCAAAACGTTCAAAAAGAGCTTTTTATTTTAAAAAATTTAAATAATCTTTTTCTTGAAGGTCAATTGCTTCTTTATCAAAATGGGTACTAATAACCTCAACATTAATTAAGTTTCTTGGAACAAAAAGATGAATTGTTCAGATATTAAGAGTACTGGCTTTTCATCCTTGAATGAAAAAAAAAGTCTATTTAAAAAAGTGGATAAAGGTAGAGAAGGAAAGAAGGGGGAACGCTGACGTTGAGACGAAGTTGGCAGAAAACTGGGCTACGTTTGCAATCTCACTGGGACACTGAGAAAGGAATAGCACGAGATAAGCACAAAAACCCCGGCATTAGAGAAACGCGCAGTAAAAAAGAAAGAGTCTGCCCTTTTTTAAGGTAAGGAGGATAGTTGAGAGGGCAGAGAATAAGGAGCGGTCCTCATTTCTGAGTCAGCTGTCGCAGTACTCTTTGGGAAACAGGACACACACCTGGTAGGGATAAAAAAAAAAGTGTGCCTTTGGAAACCTCAGTGTGTCCAGACCACATCTTTCGCTCTGAGGAGAACAGAAGGCCAAATGCTGCCTCTCAACTGGCCTTCTTCTGCATAAGCCTTTCCTTTTTTAACCTCCTGATCTTCAGTACTGGAGGTATCCCTGCCTCTGAAGTGTACCCATGAGCACTTTTATCATCTAACTCGAATGTGATATCGCACCATCTGGATTCTTTGTTTTCGTCCACATCCCACCCATGGGAATCCATCCCTGTTATATTTCTTCCTTAAGTGTGCTAGTTCGAGAAGCTAATTCCAGGCATACCTGCGACCCCCAAGGCTGTTAAAAGTACCTTGTCACCGGCTCAGTTTGATGTGGCGTTTATGCAGTCGACTGCAATTAAGTCCAGCAAGTCGAACTTCTCTTTCCAGCTTTCTAATTCTTGCTCTTTTCTCGCCGACAGGCTCTGACAGGACAATTTCTCCTCTGTGGGTGAGAAAGTGGGAGATCATGACACAGACCATCAATAACAGATGGAGGGATCAAAAGTAGAGGGGATTTTACAGTGGCACATTTCATCTAATTCTTGTCAAGTCGTTCAAAGTCAATAACTGTGAAAGATTGAAATCCTTAACTCGAGGCTTGAAATATATCTGCGTAACAACTATTTAAACGCTGTTTAAGGACTTAAAGGAATAGTTTGACCCTAACAATTAAGTCTGTCATCAGTTATTTAACCTAATGTCAACTCAAACCTGTATTATGCTCTTTTGTCTGGATGCACAAAAGAAGATACTTTGCAGAGCGTCCAAGCTGCTCTTTTCCAGTGGAGCACCATTAAAGTTTCATAAAAGTGGTTTGCATGCCCATATGTGTGCTATAATCTTCTTCTGAAGATTTTTGATTAGTTTGTATGAGAAAAAAAAAAGTCTCGTTTGTCAACAGTTTGACATCAATGAGATCAAACGTCACATTTCCTGCGAAAGCTACAATAGGATAACAACTTCTTGATTATGAATAACTTCGGTCTGCTTCTCACACAAATCTATCATACGGTTTCAGAAGACGTTAAATTCGTACTTTCATGTCGCTTTATTGTCGTTTATACAACAGTTCTTTCTGGTCCTCAAATCTGATTGGCTGGAAGGAGTGCGGTATCCAAGCGATATCAGAACTCCAACCGCTTCTCAAAGTGAATATCATGGCGGTAGCCCAAATCAAATATCATTTTATAAATGTTACTGTATTTGTGTCGCGCAATGTAGTTTTAAGAGTTTTTGAGGCAAGAATGTACATGTTCTATGTTTTCGAATTAGAAATGGACGCTTGGGCTCAGCTGTTGAGTTGTCGAATTGGCAGAAGTAATTTTGCACAAAAGAGAGTTTTTAAAGACACTTTTGTTGTTTATTATTCATTTACACAATTGTCCGTCAAATTGTTGCATAAATGCAATATCACACTCGTTGCTGATATTGCTCACTTATAGCCAGTCACTCATCTCCTTTTTTTGCTCAACGTAAGAAATAAAATCATAAGGGTTAGTTTTAGTTTTGTGTGAATTGTGCAGTTTCTACAATGAAAATCCAGATGAGCACCACTCCACGCAACTCAAAACACACCAATACCGACGAGTATCCGATAAATTTGTGTGAGGAAAATGCTAAATTGAAATGATTATTTGCAGAAAACTCTACCGATGTGGATCTGAACTCTCGTTCAACATTTCTATTAAAGTTACAATAGAGTACTGACTTTTGATTGAACTTCGGACTGTTTTACGCACAAATCTATCGTACGGCTTCAGCAGACGTCAAATACAGATTCATTTGAAAATTCCTGTTACCAGTCACTACCAGTGTCTTTTTGTGTTCGACGGGAGAAACATAATCATACAGGTTTGGAATGACATGAGCGCGATTTAATTTTCACGTAAAATCCAGATGAGCACCACTCCTCTCAACTCAAAACACACCAATACTGAGAAATACTGTATAAATTAGGTTAATGTCTTACAAAGAGCAAACCAACGTCAAAACGGTCAAGAAATACTGCATAAGCTAACCCATCCCAAGCATTTCCTGGCCGTTTCGAAGTGATCCCGCATTTTGAAATGAAATACAATATTTACATGTAGTACCAACCCACCCGCTCAATTAATGCTTATGTAAAAATACATAAACAGTTACCTAGAGTGTTTTCTACATTTAAGGTACGAAATAACTTTTCTCATGTTGGATTCACTAAAATGAGATGTACATTAACGGATTAAAGAGACAGAAAAGTGAAATTGTTATAGTCCTTGTGAGGTCCAGCAGTGCCCCTCTGATCATAATGGGGGTAGACTGAGCCAGACTAGAAGGGGGCAAAGTGAAGGCCGTCGGATATCAAAGATAAGGAGGTTTAGGTGAAAGGCTGGCGGAAAGGAGGGGGTTATTTGGTTAGAAATGGCCGTGACCCTCTTGTTGACCTCGATGACCTCCTGAACCGTGCCTCTTGTGCTTTCTGCGCTCGTGGTGGGACTTGTGGTGGTGGCGTCTGTAGCGGTGAGATCTCCTTGCTGAGCACACAAAAACAAAGTCTGGTCATTTGGTTTTTGAGATTGCCATTTAGAGAATAAAGTTGGGATACTCACACTTCGTACAGATGATCTTGGGCCGGTCCCATTTGCCGTTGGCGCGACACTTGATGGTGGGAATGTGGCGCTGGAAGAAACCGTCACCGCACTGGTAACGCACCACAGAGTGTATGTCGTAATGCGAACGCTTCCGACCAATCAGGAAAGCGTTGTCCACGGTGGGCGGAGCTCCACATAGTACTGCAAGAAAGACAATGTAGGATTACGAAAATGTAAATAAATCTTGTATCGACATCAAATGAATCAACATATTTTCTTAATACATATTCCTGGAAATAATTCTATGTTACTGAAATTTTGTCAGATTTTTTAATGTTGTAGCTGATAACCGATAAGCAATATTATTTTGTCTAAATGAAATAAAAATAAAACACATAAAAACTGAAATCAATAATTTTAAATGGTACAAAGTGAACATTCTGAAAATACATATTCATTCTGAAATTTGCAGAAGACTACATTTAACAGTGCAATAAAATTATTGTTTTTAAAGCTTAACATTTAATGAAGGAAAAGCTAAAACATAAAAAAAAATGAATTAAACAAAATAATTTATAATAAAGACATATATAATAAAAAAAACACATAAAACTAATTTAATAACTGATATAATTTAATATAACTGATATTTTGGGCATCCATATTTCCTGGTGATTCATTGTGAATTTTATTGCAAATTAAATGAATGAATGAATGAATCCACCACTGCCACTTTGTCACACACATCACACTTTTAAAATACAATTAATTCCTGATGAATTGGAGGCACATGAAGTGAGTTTTTCCTTTTTGTGTGAACTGCACAGAATATATGCTATATAAAATCATGTAAATAAATAAATGAATGAATCAATTTCCAATTTTTTCAAGATCCAATCGATTCCCACTAGACATTTTTCACTGAATACTCATTTTAAGCATATGTTTAACTTAATTCAGAAATAGAACGGGCTTTAAATTTACTCTTTTCTCTAGACATATCCGCGCATGGTGTATGAAAACAATGTCTATAGTCAGATTCAAGCCTAAAGACATCCTCTTCTCCAGCAGTGCCTCATTTATCGAATTAAACCGGTTTAAAGGTCAGCAGTTCCTTACACCTTTCATTAGGTGGCGCCCTCGGAGCTGAAACTCTTCATACCGCTTGACTGAAGATGCAGGAGTTGCCTATTCTTTTGCTGCGGTGGGTCAGTAAACACCTCAGGGAACCAATCAGGGTACAAACAATTAGCCTGTGGTCTACGGCCCCCCGTGCATTCATGCGCTCTGAACAGCAAACCTATAATCCAAGCTGCTCTCTATAATCACCTCGGCTTGTTCATTTGCAGCGAAACATCATAAAGCTGACCTGTGATTTGAGTGTTTAATGTCTTCACTCCGGCAGACTTTATGGCCATGGCACTTTAGCTTTTCCCCTTCAAGTAAGATTTTCTTTATCAGATGCTCCAGAGCAAGTCGTGTCATTAACCTCCTTGCAGGATTTCACAGCATTTTCAGAATCAAATCAATTCTGGGAAGGAACTGCAGGTTATCTGTTGCTCAGGACGGGCAGGAATTGCCACCTAATCAGTGACGGTATGAGCTGGAATTGATCTGGGAAGTCAGCGGCGGTTTGTAAGCCTGATGAGTTCTGTTGTATGCGGTTTATTTATGGTGGGGTATGGTTCTTTGTCTGGAGAGAATGAGGTATATATGACCTTCTGGGTTGAGGACAGGAGGCAAATGTCACACTTAAAAACACTCGCTCCTGAACTCAGCAGCCGTTCTCAGTCCACACAAGCCGAGCACTGATTCAACAATAAATCATAAATAAATAATAGACCATAAAATCAATACTCAATCCTGGACACACTGTACACTTAGTTATACTGGCCTCAAAAAGTATTCAGACAACTAAGCCTTGCTTAAAAATGTATGAATGTCACTTTATTCTATATTCTATTCTAGATCTTCACTTAGAACTTTCACTTCAATTCACTTTTTTTTGTAAGTTTTAGTAACAAAACAACAACAACAACAACAACAAAAAACTAAGCGTAACAAATAAATTATATATTATATAAAATAAATTCAATATATTTTATACTTGCGGTTAATAAACTAAGAAAAAGAAAGAAAGAAATAATAATAAATATTAACAAAACAATACATAAATAAATAAATATAAAAAAAATATTTACAAAAATATTTTCATTATTTAAAAAATAACACACACACACACACACGCACACACACACACATTACATTACATTTATTGATAAAATAAAAACTTAAATTTAGCAAGCAAATGTAATAAATCCTATGCACAATTTTAAAACAAATGAAACTATTTATATTTACAAACATGCTTTATTTATATATATATATATATATATATATATATATATATATATATATATATATATATATATATATATATATATATATATAAACACAATATATATATATATATATATGTGTGTGTGTGTGTGAATTAATAAAACAAAAAACTAGATTTTCTTAAATTATTCATTTTGTAATTAAATAATATATATATATATATATATATATATATATATATATATATATATATATATATATATATATTTTTTTTTTTTATTAATCAATCTAATAAATTATATATCTTAATTACAAACCTAAAACATTATAAATTCTCCATTTAAAAATTTGCATTACATTTGAATCTATGTTGTTAATATAGCTTGTTAATATATGCGGCAGGTTACTTTGCACAAGTGTCTGATAACAGATTTCCTATTTGCATTCCAACTGCAAGTTGAAGCATTTTTGCAGAGGACAAAGGAAAGAGGTTTATCGCAGCGCTATCATATCGACCAGACCGTGCAGAATGCCCCAGGATGCGTCTCACCTCATTCATACAAATATCAAAGCTGGCAGGCAAAAGTCAAGGTGATTCAATAACACAGACACAGAGAGGGTTCTTCAACTGAGTCAGCATCACCCCGAGGCTTGTGCTCAACACTCTGGATTCAAGCAGCTTTACCTCCAGCAAACTCCAAAGCTCAGCATAAAAACTACTACATCACGATAGAAACACACCGACTGGTATTGCAGAACGTCTGTTTTAAGCACATCTATAAGTTAATACCATGTGACTGTCTATTGTTCGCTGTTCTTAAGGGATTTTATTATTGTATTAAGGCCAGGCTGGAGGGATTGCATGATCAATAGTGCTGACAGTTTGAATGAGGGACTGACTGGGGGAGGGCTGGTGGACAAAAGGGGACAGCGAGGCAGGTGGTGGGGGTGGTTGGAAATGTTTCCCAGGTGGTCTTGCGAATGACAGCTGGCTGAGCGGTGTATGTGTGCCATGCTCAAAACTGAACAAGCACACCATCGATTAAAATCTGCGGCTACTGCCCTGAGTAACCCCTGTATACACCTACAAGGCTAACGTGTATGTCTATTTGAAGATTTTCTGAGAAATTATGAACTTTCACCTGGTTTATCTAAAGAGATCGTTTAGTATAGTGTAGATCTTAAGAGACACTTTGGGTTCACAAGGACCAACTGGAAAACAGGTCCTTCAGAAGACACCTCCCAGGAGGGCCAGACCATGACAGAACAACTCTGGTATTTAGTTTCAATATAATGATTTTTTACATAGAATATATATAGAATATATATACTTGATATAAATATTTTGAATTAAATTTACGTTCGAATATATACAGATATTTCAGTTAAACAGACACTTTGGGTTCACAAGGGCTGATGGAGAACAGGTCCTTCAGAGAAAGCCTCTCGGGGGGTCCAGACCATGATAGACCTGCTCTGGAAAGCAAATCAGACTAGTTATGTTTAAATAATTATATTAAATATAATATTTGATGTTCATTTATATAAATGTTTCAATTAAATATTTAGTTTTAATATACAGATATTTAATTACAATTTAATTCATACTACACTTGTGGCTAGATGAATATTACATTCAAACATAAAATATCTCTTTTAATATAAATTTTTTATTAAATATTTAAATATTTACCTTCATAATTAGTTTAACATAAATATTTCAATAAAATATTTGGTTAAAATATGTAGATATTTCAGTTAAACGTCTAATTTTAAATCCTATTGAAATCTAAGCTTAAACACGTAAGCCAGCGTACCACGTAAACTAAGCTCAAACACTTTTTAATAATGAATTGAATATTAATTTATGGAATGGAGGGCAGGCATTCAATAGGAAGTGAGAAACGTGTTTCACTGGTTCTCCAGAGCGGGTCCTTCATGGTCTGGTCTTCCTGAGAGGCATTCCCTGATGGACCTGTTCTCCGGTTGGCCCTTGTGAACCCAAGGTATCTTTTTAAATCTAGCTAGGGCAGACAGACCTGACAGATTCTATAACCCCAGTCTGATTCGTATGTAAATGAGCAGATAAAACGAGTCTAATGAGCCCATAGAGGTGCGGGTGAAGCAGATCGCGTCAGAGCAAAACGACCACGAGTGGCTGAAGAAAACCAGTCATGTCCGCCATGTCATGATCGAAGCTTTGAACACGCAGCCCTCCCGAGGACCCACCATCACATCATCAGAACGAAATGAGTGACAGTTATTGTTGAGGCCACTGTCTGATGGTGAAAAGACGTGAGATGACTTGGTGAAACGGGGAGCTGGTGAAAATGAAATCATACAAACTGACATGACAAGTTCAGAGTGACAGAAAATAGAGGAATGGAATGATTTGCAATGTCGATCTTGGTTATAGAAATAGTTCAGTCAAAAATGAAGATCCTGCTAGCATTTATTCCCCCTCTTGTCATACCAAACCTGTATGACTTTCTTTTACTTTGTGATATATTGAAGAACGTTGGTAACCCGAGTTTCGGTTCCCATTGACTTCCATTGTATTTTTTATTGTCTATATAGTGGAAGCCAGTGGGAACCAAAATGGTTTTGTTACCAATATTCAAAATTTAAAATATCCACAGGACAACGAAAGTTCATGCAGGTTTGGAAAGACATGAGACACTTTGGGTTCACAAGGGTCAACCGGAGAACAGGTCCTTCCATGTCTCCTGCAGTCATATGAAAATAGCTTTATGTAAATCAATCTTTTGAATCTTTACATTGAATCGTTGAATTATTCACACAACCCGTCTAAATGATTGTTCGTGAATCAGACTGATCAGGTTCTTGAGTTCATCTCACTGATTCATGGTCAAGTGTGGCCAGTACATTATACAAAATAAATCTTGTGTTCCACAGAAGAAATCAAGTCAAATGAGTTTTGAATAACATGAAAGTAAACGTTGACAGTGGAAGCAGCATTGATTTTATTTGAAGGAAGCGATATAAATGAAAGAGCGTATGAGGAACATCTCATGAAGACGTGTGAATAAAGTTAACAAAAGGAGGTCAGTACTGGAGGAAACCGTACAGTGTGGTAGAAAGCGAGGCGGTACAGTATTTGTCCTCTTTGCCTAATTCCTCCCCTCTCTTCTGCTCACCTGTGCCTTTTTTGCAGATGTAGGGCAGGTTGTAGTTGCAGGGCACATCGTTCCATTTGCCGTTCTCATGGGCGATCATCACCACGCAGTCCTCTCCGCCCGCAAAGAAATTATCCGGCTGGTTCTCCCTCCAGTTCTCATATTGCTGGAGGAGGAGACAGGGATATTTCAGGGCTGAATCCAATCCCACGGCTTTACTAGGTATTTTGTGTACCGTCTTATATATCCATTACAAATGGGTTTTCAGATACGTCTAATAGGTGTGTTATAATATATTATATAAACTTATTTTGATGCCTAAATGGTTTGAAAACTTGAGACTTGTGCTTCATTTGCATGATCTATCTGACCATATTGCCTTCATTATCATACAGTGATTAGTTTAAGTGATTCATTCTACTGTATGTTTTGATACTAAAATGTACATTGTATTATAAATAATTTATTCAATTTATTGAAAAATATATTAAATGTAATATTTTGTATGTTGATGGATAATAAGTATTCTATTAAATATTTAGTCTAAATATAAAGATTTCAATGAAAGGTCCATTTAAAATGGTTTAATAATTCAAATTTTTCTAAAATTAAATATTTATAAAATTGTATTAAGGGTAATATTTTACTTGATGAGTATTTTAATTGTATGAATTAATTAAATAACTATTTCAGTTGATGATGGATGGAAATTAAATCCTATAAAATATTCAAATAAATGTCAATTAATATATTTATATTAAATATTATTATATTTTATCTGTTGGTGGATATATTTCAATTAAATATCTAATATAAATACATAGATATTTCAATAAGAAGTCTATTTATTATATTTATAATACATAAATAAATCAAATATATAAAAAAGTAATTAAATATTAAAATACAAGTCAATTTAAATATTTATTGTTTTATATTTTATTCTTTGTCTGTACGGTATATTAAGATAAAAAGTAAATTAAAAATCTAAATATTAAAATAAATGTTCAAGTTCTTATATCAAATATAATATTTTATTTGTTAATGGATAGAAATGTCAATTAAATATTCAGTTTAAATATAGAATTAATCCAATAAAACATTACAAATGTATGAATAAATAAAGCTGATATAAATTTAGATTTAGAAAATCTAATAAAATTAGAGGAGTTATATTTTATTTATGTCCATTCAAATATTTATATTAAAATCCTATTTAATGTAATGTCTACTTTAATCATACAATTAAATTATATACTATTTTTAATTTGTTGATGGATTAAAAACTTAATTATAAATCAAATTAAATATTAAATAAATGTTAATTTAAAATGTTATTTTAAATATAATATCTTATTTGTTAATGGATATAAATATTTCAATGAAATATTTTGTTTAAATGTAGAAATAATAATAAAAGAAATCTATTGAAATACATGAATAAAAAGTATCTACAAAATTAATTAAACAAATCTAATAAAATATACAAATAAATGTTAAATTAAACATTTATATCAAATGTTATATTTACTTAAAACTATTTAAATTAAATATTTCATTTAAATATGTAGACATCTCAGGTAAACATACAATTAAAATATTAAATATTATACAAATTTGTATACATTTTATACGGATCGTGCCAGTCTCACCAGATCCATGTTATCAGTCCACTGAAAGTCGTCTTCCACCATCCTGTCATTCAGACCAATCCATGTGTTTTCATGGCACAGTCCTGTTTAAAAAGCATAAGACATTTCTTTTTTTTTTCTTTTTTACATACATACAAATACAATTTGCATTCATTCACTTCCAGCACATATTTATTTCACCATATAACAGATGAAAACACTCATATGAATACCAGATGTAACCAGCGGCCAAGACACCCACCGAAGAGCAGCTTAATACCAAGAGTAAATAGAGTCTTACTGTCATAAAATGCAGAGCTAATGCTTCCCCTTTAGGTCGTAGTCTGCTTTATGTCTCCTACAGGGCCACTGGGAGCCGAATGATGGTGTTCACAATCACAATCACAATTCAAGCTCAAGCCAGAAGCCATCAGATCGTCCCAAGATGCATTTGTGAGGATTTTTTTTTATTTTTTTGGTCTGGCTGTAATGGAATTTCAATCACGGTGTTACTGATTAACATCATTACAGGGCCCATTAATCTTCTTAATGGCTGTGCCCCCTTTATTGCAGGGGTGGAGATGTCCATTTTCAAGGCGATTAAACACACTTTTTGGTGAGCGCCGCGGCTCTGTGTGCAGACAGCATGCTGTGAGAGGCCACACCGAGCGTCATTACGCTGGATTTAGGTTCGACTGGGGACTGGAGACATAATGCAATCTGGGGTGTACAGGAGGTCAGCATCCTGTCGCTTTCCTTAGCTCTCTGGCTGGATATTAATGAATCTAGGCTATGCAAATAGTTTTAGTCAAAGCTAATTGGGTAAAACAGACGAAGATTAGCCACAGATACCGACCATATGCTGTTTTATATCCCATGAAGAACAGGGGTCAGCAAAATACAGAATTTAAGAACTGGTTTCTGTTTAATAATAACAGTGAATTTGAACTGGCCACACGTCGCAATAAAAAAATACATATAATAATATTACGCTTTAGTTATGTTACAGCTATGAACTGTGATTTGTCACATGCTAGTTGGTTGCAAATGATTTTAAGCAGAGGGACATTTTTTTTGGAAATGTTAATTGGGAACAAATGACTTGCACTTAATTTGTTTAAAAAAATTATCTGAAATTTATGCTTATTGATGGTAAATGTGAATAAAAACTGGATTTGGTGGCTTAATAAAACCAAAAAGAGGTACGTACAAACATATTTTACGTGGAAATTTTACATTTTAAATCATTCATCCAATTATACACTAAATTTCCATCACATTACACCACAAAAATTCAAATATGAGCATGGCCGTAGCCAGCTATGAGGTCACCGCTGTACATTTTTCATGTTCGAAAATAAAATGTGTTCTCTGATTGACTAATTTGCTGCTAAACTCCTCATATGAATGTCTGCATGTAAAATTCAGAAGGTTAAGCGTCCGTGGTGTGAAAATAATCGCTGCGAGATGCTTCCGAAGTGAACGAGTCTTCAGTTAGTTGTGAGCGAGAGCGTGAGACGCAGCCTCCCTCCGTGTTGCCAGATCCAGCTGTTATAAGCTTTTCTTTTACTTGTTTTTCCACTAAATTTAATTCTTTAGAAAGTATACAAAATAACACGTTTGGTGGGAAATATGTATGTTTATACAATAACACACAACTGATAAAATTATCCACCCCAAAAAATATAGTATTAACAAACATTTGATGCTGTAAATAGGGTATGATTTCAAAACGAGCATCCCTCCAAAAACATTTACATTTCTGTCTCTTTTCAAGTGTTAGACTATATAATTCGTTGTATTTATGGGGGTTATTATAGAAACCCCTTAGACCTGACTAATTTTCAAAGCCTGGCTACGGCCATGAATTTGAGTACCATATTTTCCGGACTATAAGTCACACTTTTTTATATAGCTTGGCTGGTCCTGCGACTTATAGTCAGGTGCGACTTATTTATCAAAATTAATTTGACATGAACCGAAAGAAATGAACCAAGAGAAAACATTACCGTCTCCAGCCGTGAGAGGGCGCTCTATGCTGCTCAGTGCTCCTGTAGTCTACACTGAAAACATAGAGCGCCCTCTCACGGCTGTAGACGGTAATGTACTCTTGGTTCTAAATAAATGTGACTTATAGTCCAGTGCGACTTATATACGTTTTTTTCCTCATCATGATGTATCTTTGGACTGATGCGACTTATACTTGGGTGCGACTTATAGTCCGAAAAATACGGTACCAACATGAGTATCAAATAATAAAAAATACAATTTAATTTACTTTTTTTTTTTTAAGTAATTGCATGCCTCTTTTTATTTAAAAGTTTGGGGTCAGAATTATAATTTTTTGTTAAAGAGGATGCATTAAATTTACCAAGAGCTGCACTAAAGCCATTTACAGTAAAATGTTACAAATGACTCCTATTTGAAAGAAACCCTGTTCTTTTTAACTTTGCTCTTACTAAAGGATTCTGAGAGAGAGAGAAAAGTCACGTTTCTTGAACAGCATATCAACATATTAGAGTGATTTCTGAAGGACCATGTGATACTGAAGATTGGAGAAATGATGCTAAAAATTCAGGAATAAATTACATTTCAAAATCTATTAAAATAGATTTTATTTTAAATTGCACTGATAATTATTTTTTTTACTGTATTTTTAATCAAATAAATGCAACATGCTAAGGGGCATGTTCACATTTGGTGTCATTTTTAATTAACGGGGAGAGTAATGTCAGTTCACAACAACGTTTGTGGAAGCGCGACATTATACAGGGAAGGAAACTGTATCAAGCATCCACCAATTTAGTCTAGGAGCTCTGGTTGGATGATGACCCATTAGCGGCATACTTTTTTTTGACTACACAGACTAGTAGAGATAACTCATTGTGCTCCGAAACTAGTACGACAGCATTAATTAGCAGAAACATTGTATCTCACTAACCCCAGGCTTTTGAATGTAAGCACATCTGCTAACAGTTAATTCTTTAGTTTGTTACAGAAGTGTATTAGCGACTCTGTCTGGGATGAACCCTGATACTGACCATTAATGAAGTCCTGCTCTTGTGTGGAGTGGATGCTGGCCAGGTGACCGCTGTGCTCTCTGCAGTCTTTCTCCGCGTCTTCCCACGTGTGTCTGCGGGTGAAGTACCTGTAGCAGTGGCCGTGAAACTTCCTCCAGTTGTGCTCGCAACCCTCAGTATCTGTCGTGAGAGAGAAACAGAGCCTGAGGTACAGGAAAAGAGCCCGAGACTTTAGCCAAAATGCTACTGGTTAACATTCAGCATTCCTTCAACACAACTGACATAATTAGCATCACAATGTGAGGAAAAAGTTTAGCATGATAAGATTAGCATGAATTTCTTACCATTTAGTTAGTCAGGATGTTTGAACAGTCCCATTCAGCGATAATCTCACACATACATGCTAGCCTACTTTAGCTTTTCTGAAGTGACACATTCAAGCTTTTTATTCACGTGTCACTATAATCCGTGGCTGTGAACATAAGCAGTTTAGCATGAGCAATAAAGGTGTCTTAATCTGTTCAAATGACAACAATCTAGAGAAAATGATTCCTAAGTTCAGCGGCTAATTAAGCCCTGTCACATTCCTGTCAGAAATGCCTCTTTCTAACCCTCTGGGACTCTCTACCACATCTGGACGCATGACGAACAGAGAATCGGTGCATTTTTAAGCGTGTGTGGCTTCGTACATCTGCATATGTGGGTGAAGGTTTTAGCCATCCCAGACTCAAGCTCAAAGCACTTCTCTGCCTTTTTTACTTCCAGCAAATTCAAAGCGACGTTGGTAAATTGGCTGCTGCAAATTGGCCCGTATGGGGCTCTGTTTAGCATGCAGAATGCGGGGCAGAAGAACAGAATGTACCGCAAGAATGTATTTAAGGTGCCACGACCACTGCAGTCGCCATGGGTCTATGTGCCCAAAATGTAAATGTCTACTGTCAATCACAACACTTCCTCCCGGAATGAAAACGTAATCATTATTTGCTTTCCTTTGCCATAAATATTAGCCTAGATGGTGGTGGACCAACATTGGGGTTGTTTAGTGAAAAGACTGGTTAAATTGGTTAAGGAGCTTCGTAGGATCATCAGAACCCCAGCATCCAATCAAGTTCCTTCAAAACAAGAAATTTCTCCAAAAAATAAATACCTTGCAATCAATCCAGTGCAGCAAATCAATGTTGAGTGTCCAATATAAACATCTACCAGTTAAGTGCAAATGTGAATAAAAAATGAATTTACTGCTTTAATATAACAAAAAGGGTACAAAACACTAAATTTGACCTTAGTGGATTTTTTTATTTTACGTTTTTATGTCTTGTGATGCCTCATACATGAAATATTCCTCACATTACACCAACAAAATAAAATTGAGAGCAACAAAATTTGGATTTTTCTTCATTGACACCAAAACACTGGTTGCTATTCTGCTATTGGTCAAAATTTTTATAAAATAAGCTTTCACTTTTATTCAAGGAAACATCTAAATAATAAGAATCTGTGAAGTGCAAAAAAAAAAAAAAAAGTAAATTAAAATGCAATATTTTTTTTTACTCAATAAACTTTCTTAATTCACCCACCGTCGGCAGGTGAGGCAAATAAAAAAAAAAACATTTTAGATCCTGTTTAGGCATAATAAAAACAACAATAACCCAAACTTAAATATATGGCATTTCTTGTTAGTTAAACTACACTTCCACATTTTTGCATTCCCTGAAGATCACCAACGCAAAAGATCCAGAGCTTGATTTTGAGGCCTGGCCCGTTGAACCTGAGTCAGAGGGATCTAGCCTGAAGCTTAACCTGAAAGAAAATACTGCCTGGAACGAAAGCATCACGATTCTCTCTCATACGCTTTGGCATTCAAGTGGCTTTCTGTTCTCTAGGGAGAAAACAGACTGGCTGCTCTTTCACTGCTGCTGGAAGGCTAGAACAGAGACAACACACACGTCATGTTTCCCAAAGGAGGATGAACAGCATTAGCTAATCTGTAAGGAAACAGCTGATATCTAATGTAACAGTAGTTCTTAACTAGTGGGCCAAGAATAGTAGGAAAAAACAATGCTAAATGCAAATAATAAAATACAGTAATCATAGATATGGGTAGGACAGGAAATATATATATTGGTATATATTGATGTGAAAGGTTCTATTAAAAATAAAAATAAAAACAGACTATATTAAATACAGATATTTGACCTGTTGTTTTCCCACTGCACTGTGATTTAAACTTTGAAAACGGTTTGCTAAATGGTGCTTTGTGCTCGTGTATCCTACCTCTTCTCATTTGGCACAAATCCAAATATTCCGTAATATTTCCATATTTGCGATGCAACCTATCTAAATACTGAATTATTATTTATTATGTAAATTACAGGCTTCGTACTTCAGTCGCATTCCAGCATTGACAGAGGTGGTCGTGCTGTTTGGTTCACTGTATTTTATATTGTTAAAGTACGTACTGCGCTGTCAAGTTATCAATGCTGGAACTGATGCGTTTTGTGTGTGTGTGTGTGTGTGATCACTTCTTCAACTGTTTCCTTATACCAGCAGAATGAACTTTAAACACTTATTTTTAGTTTCCTTTCTTTGAACAAATGAAGCCTGTCACAAGAATGAACTGAAGATCAGCATATATAGGTTTTTTCCCTTGTTTATCTGTAAACTAAATCAAATATTGAAATATTTTTTATATATACTGTATGTACTGCAGATTTTCTATCAGCCATTAATATGTATTATAATAAAATAAAACAAATTTTAATTTATCAAGGTCTCTAGGTTTTTTTATTTTTGGAAATCCTTAATTGGCTCCTGGATGAATCCTACACCTGTTGCAGAGCCGTAAAGTCAAGCGTTGTATTGGGCTCCCAACGGACGGCCTGTGATTGCTCCCAATAAACCAAGCTGATGCACCTTTTGGCTGTGAGCGTGAGTACATGAAACCAGAAAGCTTTCGGCTCACATCAGCTTTAACAAACGCCAGCTGCTTTAAATCGAGTGTGCCAACAGCCTGTACTGAGGCCATAAGCATGCATCTCCCTGCCAGAGACACGGATAGTGTCTGTACACGAACAGGAAAGGCAACATGTTTGTTACTCCTTGTTCCAGCACTCGGCCCTCTGTTCTCGCTCCATCACTTTCACATCTGTGAAAGTGCGTTTATTCCTCCTCGCTCTTAGATGATCTTGGCTACATCATCTGAGACAGAATGAGGTGGCCCAAACAGTAATCTTCTCTATCGTTTCTCGTGTCTACTTACGCTTGTTTACGGCCTTCATTCTCACAAAGAGCAAAAATGTGTTTCACGAAATGGCAACACCTGAAAATCAACCCCCCGAATACTTCATTATCAGGGGTCTTGATACCACAGCACTAAAATATCACATCGTGATGGGATAAATGACCCAATCACTCAGTTGGAAGCACTTGATCTTTTTATTTTTAACCGCTGCTCATTCACTTGCCCCGCATTAATCAGGAAAACGTGGAAGGAGCTCCAGATAAACGGTAAGTGGCCAAGACTGCCAGCGAGCGTCTCGAAGAAGAGTCTTTTATTAATATATTTGTATTTTTCTTAACCGACTATTTTCTTTGCCTTAAAATAATAGGACAGTGGAGAAGATAAAGGACACACTATGCACTGTACCACAGCTGTGACAAAATTTATGACATATAGGTCTGGTTTCATAGACAGGGCTTAGATTAAGACAGGATTAGGCCATGGTTCAATCAGGACATTTAAGTCATTTTATAAACATGCCTTAGAAAAAAAACATTACTCTGTGCATTTTAAAACAAAATAAAGACACTGATACATTTTAGGATCATTAGAATCACTTAGATTTTAGTCTGGCATTAGGTTTAAGCCTTGTCTGAGAAACCGGGGAATATGATATTGGGATATTGATCTATTTATTTTTTTGCCTTTTGTTTTTTGTTGTTGCTTTTCGTTTTATTTTGCTTTTTTATTTTGTTTTGTGTTGCTTTGCTTTGCACAGATTTTTGTTTTTCATTTTTTTTTTTTTTTTTTCCGTTTTGCTTTGAGCTTTCGCCAGGCATTGTTTTGCTTTGCTATGCTTTTGCTGAGCTTTGTTTTGCTTTGCTCTGCTTTTGTTCTGATTTGTTTTGTTTTTGCTCAGTTTTTTGTTTGGTTTTGTTTTGCTTTTTGTTTTATTTTGGTTTTCAGTTTGCTTTTTTGTTTTATATTGTTTTTTTCCCTTTGCTCTGTTTTTTGTTTTGCTTTTTTATGTTGTTTTGCTTTGTTTTTGTTTTCCACTGCAAACATTTTCATCCATTATGAAAGTTGGCAAACTTTTGTTTGTTTTCTTGTCCTACTTACATATATATAATTGTTGCATTTTATTATTTACATTTAGCTTTGCTTTCCCTGCTTGACCCTATCAGACCTGAAAGCTATTTCTGGGTCATGATTTACCAGCTGAGCCCCTCAAAGAAGAAAGAAATGAAGGACTCCACTTGGCCGCTCTTCCATGGGTCTCTTTTTGCAAATATTTGCAGAAGGACCGGTTTAATGAGCATGGGATATGAAAGCAAAGCCTGCGGTGAGCAATATCATCTGCTTTGAACACCGCCAGGCTGCTTTCTTCAAAGCACTGCAACTCCCACTAGGCTTTGGGGCAAAGGCTTTCAGGTGGAGGACAGGTGACAACTACCCATTCCCATTGCAGGCCGGGTGCCAAGGTATGCCAACAGTGACTTGTAATGCCTCCAGCATCTCTATTCTTCCTGCGACTGGAGATAAGAGGGCAGGCTCTGCTGGAGCGTACATAGTTGGATGTGTTCCCACTGTATTGCAATACACCTTCAACAGTCGTGAATGGGTCCAGAAGCTTGTATGCAGTGCGGTTCCGGTCTCTTGGACTGATCAAATTGCAATGCTCAATGGAGTCTACTGCTTTCTCTTTTCATTCGTACAGCTGACAGAACGTTGATGCACAGCAAGAGTGACTTTTTTCCCCATCAACACTTTCAAATGCATATAAGCATAGCTTTTGCTATGGAAGTTGAGCTTTTTATCTATCCATCTTCTATCTATCTATCCATCCATCCATCCATCCATCCATCCATTCATCCATCCATCCATCCATCCATCCATCCATCCATCCATCCATCCATCCATCGTTCAGTTTGTTTTTTAAATTTACAATTTATAATTCATATAGTATGAATATCTTTCAATGTTAGTTCAAGAATGAATGGTTCACAACCCATACTAAAACGTAACATAATTAACATAAGATTACTTTTTTTTTTTTTTTTTTTTTTTTTTTTTTACAGCTTTACAGTTTGAAAAGCCTATTTAAGATATTTTATGTACCCACATGAACCCTAAATGAACTGCATTGCTGTGATCCAGACTAAACCTCCAGTAACCATCATCACCCAGCCTGGAGATTCAAGCTGCTCTTTGCTGCAGGGAGGCGTTCACAGAACAAAATGTATTTGCAAACAAAGTTTTAGAAATTCTGTGCATTTTTAGTGCCAAACTTCAACAATTGCTTTGCTGAAACAAGACTAGGAAAACTGCCAAAATCGGCCAAGTCTTCCTATAATATCTTCCTTTTTTTCCAGCTGCCTCACTGACACCAGCACTCCGCAGCATTTATTCATATTGCTCCAGCAGAAGGGAGCAATTTCCACTGGCTCACAGCCCTGATTAACCTAAAACAAAACAAAAAATCCTCACGCTGTGGCTCTCTAATGCATGAAGATCGTAGCTTGATGAATACTTCATTCTCCCCCGAGTGCATCTGCCACAGATTATTAGATAGTGTATGCATGTGGATCTGTGCCATGAAACTCTCCAGAACAACTTCGATAATGTTAATTAATAAATCCAATGTGGGAATAATGTGGACTTGTGCCATAAAACGATGCAGAACAATTTCAATAGTGTTAATAATTTAATCTAAAAAATAATAGTCTTACTAGAAGTGCTGTAAATGACTTTTTGGAATGACTCAAAATCTGCACTCCAGGTCAGCACTGAGACTGTTCTCAGACAGCAATCTAACATTTGAGAACTGCTTATGAAGTTAAATATAACCTTAAACCTCAATAACATGCTTTAGTTGCCCCAATTTCAACTTTCCTGTTTTCCATTTATGGAATATTCAACTTCAACTTCCTGTTTTCCATATATGGAATATTCAACTTCCTGTTTTCCATATTTAGAATATTCAACTTCAACTTCCTGTTTTCCATATATGGAATATTCAACTTCAACTTCCTGTTTTCCATATATGGAATATTCAACTTCAACTTCCTGTTTTCCATATTTGGAATATTCAACTTCAACTCCCTGTTTTCCATATTTGGAATATTCAACTTCAACTTCCTGTTTTCCATATTTGGAATATTCAACTTCCTGTTTTCCATATATGGAATATTCAACTTCAACTTCCTGTTTTCCACATTTAAGCAGCGTTTGTGAGTGGGGTGGCCAACCTTAGCTTCACCCTTGTGTTAAATATTTAAAAAAAATAAGGAATTGCCCACATTAACATGCTAATTTTGACAACACTATTATATATATATATATATATATATATATATATATATATATATATATATATATATATATTAGGGGTGTAACGATACACCAATGGCACGGTTCGGTTCGGTTTACGATTTTGGAGCCACGGTTCGGTCCGGTTCGGTTCGGTTTGCTGTGGTGGCAGGGTTCATGTTCTTTAGCATTGCTGGTAAAAGGACAATAGATTCACTTAACTTAATTATAGCAACAAAATAACTTGTCTTTTTCTTTATTAACTTTGGCTTCACATTTTTAGTGCAGTCAGCATACCTGAGTAAACAAAATTTAAATAAATACTTCCAATGTAGACTAATCAGAATAAAACATTTATCTCTGTAGTGCAGTCAGCTTATCCGAGTAAACTAAAATTAAATATATTATAAATAAAATGTATATCTTTCACCATTGATATGGAGACATTTGATATGACAAACATTACAAGGTGCAGGAGTGCCTGGCTCCACTGGAACTAACTTTCCAAACAGTTCAGAGATTGGTGCCTGTTTTGCTGGAGGATCATCACTGCTGGATGCCACATCTAACTGCTCCTCTGAGACCAATTTTCACGTCAAAGTTCAGACGCGGGCCAGGCCTACCGCCTGTTTTATACTTCTCCTTACTTTTATATTTTAGACATCCATTAATAAGTGATAAAACAAAATCGCCGCGCTGGTGGAAACAACGCGAGACCGCGCTACTGCGACTGTGAAGAGCGACTCAACGGAGTTTAGTGTCCCGCAGCAGCAGCGCAGCTGAACAGTTCTGCGTTCAAATACACGCAATAGGCTCAAGCTTGCCGCAAAGCACCGGCAAAAGTAATTACCATAAATGTGACTGGTAAATATTAGGGAGATATTTGAATTATTTACTAATAAACTAGTGTTTTCTAAGTCTGTGTTGCAAGGATGAAGTTGCCTGTCTCGCGATTTCCTCATTAGATGCGCCGAGATCTTCACAGATTATGATTACAATGAGTTTTTGTGTTAGATTTGTTTTATTTCGTTAAGTAGTCATTTACAGCTTTCTATAGATATATTTATTATGTCTGTGAGGCATGTTACGTTTTCACTGAGTGTCGTCTCATTTTTGTATGAGTTATGAATAAAATCCGTCATTCTAAACAGCGGAAAACGGCTGCATATCTAGTGCCATGAAAACACCTATTACCTATGTAATTGTTTGAGCACGGTCCGAGTTAGCTTGTAGCTTCATTCTGAAGGCAGTGGGAAAAGTTTCCTGTTTTTGAGGCTTCTTACGTGTGTCGCTAAAATTAATGTTGGGGTGATGTCTCCGATGCGCTTGCATATTAGACGTGTTTCCTGTCGTATAAGTAAGTTTTGAGAAACAGTTACGACAGATTGTGTGTGCTTTGTCTACGACACAAATTCCATTCCTGTACTCCACTGGAAAACCAAAATGTTCCCACACAAAAGACTTAAATGTGTCTGTGGGATCTGCAATCTCAGGCGGAGCAGCCATCCTGCGCATGCAGTAGTAACCGAGTGTGACGCTCACTCCCAAGTCACGTGACATGACATGCACTTGGAAAACAGTAACTTTGGAATATAATATTTAGAACAGCGTTTAAAAAGCTCGTAT